>NC_092750.1:20086712-20386712 GCF_047496795.1 Chiloscyllium punctatum
CGGAGGAAACTCACGTAGACACGGGGAGAATGTGCAAACTCCACACAGTCAGTCGCCTGTGGCGACACGGTGGCACAGTGGTTAGCACTGCTGCCTCACAGTGCCAAAGACCCGGTTCCATTCCCGACTCAGGCGACTGACTGTGTGGAGTTTGCACATTCTCCCCGTGTCAACGTGAGTTTCCTCCGGGTGCTCCGGTTTCCTCCCACAGTCCAAAAATGTGCAGGTCAGGTGAATTGGCCATACTAAATTGCCCGGAGTGTTAGGTAAGGGGTAAATGTAGGGGTATGGGTGGGTTGCGCTTCGGCGGGTCGGTGTGGACTTGTTGGGCCGAAGGGCCTGTTTCCACACTGTAATGTAATCTAATCTAATGTAATCTAGACTAATCCAAGATGAACTGAAACAGAGATCAAAGAGGGGAAAGAGTCATTTCCAACCATGGCAGCTTTCAATTAACATGGGCACCTTCAATGAGAGACGATAACAAACAATATCTCTCCCACTCCTTTCTAGTTCAAGTGGATTGAACACAACATTACACTATCAGCCTCTTTTTTATAACTTGCTGCTAACACGAGAAGAAAAAATTCCACAAATTTCCTGAGCTGTCCTCTTGCTGGTTTATTTCAACTGACCAGGTGCCATTCTCTGTTGGAGGGTGTTTGGGTAATGGTGTAATGATGGAGCACGCCCCTCGTTAAATCAGAGCAATTTAATTGGTAACTTGGACAATGTTGATGCCTCATTGTCATCTTCAATACCCTGTCTTTACATATTGCCTTGTCCATGACACAAGTCCCAGAATTTTGCTGTACAACATGCGACACCATGGACAAAAGGAGATAGTTGCATTACATAATCTAAAACTTCATCATTTGGAGATGCCGGTGTTGGACTGTGGTGTACAAAGTTAAAAATCACACAACACCAGGTTATAGTCCAACTATAGATTTTACTACCACCTGATGAAGGAGCGACGCTCCGAAAGCTAGTGCTTCCAATTAAACCTGTTGGACTATAACCTGGTGTTGTGGGATTTTTAACTTAAAACCTATCCTTTTGGTGAAGTTCTAAGCAGCACCTTAAAAAGGAGGAAGGAACTTCAGGCAAGCAAAGCTGTTTAGAGGGGATTTCCAGTACGGAAGGACCGGCTCCATTGACAGAGTAATTAAAATCACAGACCCTTGAGAGACCAGAAGCAGAGAGAAAAGGGTCCCATGATGGAGGAGATGAGAGGGGTAGGTGGGATGTGAGGTGGCAGTGGGAGTTGAAAAAGAAGAATTTTAAAAATCAAGTCAATGCTTAACTCGGAGTCTTTAGAAATCATCGGGCAGGGGTGGGAGTGATGTAGAGGTATGCTGCGTATTAGGGGATAGGGGTAGAGTTTTGGCTGCCCACTTACATGCCCTGTCAGTCCGTTTTCCTGCTGCCATGCAGGTTTGAGGCCCACACATGGGTCTGCTCACCAGAGTATATACCGAACCATGGTGCAGCCATGTAGTAGGCCTGGGCCTGATCCACCCCTCAAGAAGATCATGGTTGACCTGGCTGAAAGGTCAACACTACTTCCCAAAGCCCATGATTCCCCGGTCCAGCAACAATCTACCAAATGTTGCTTTGAGCCATTTCAACAATCTTCAATTGCTCACTGGGTCAGAATGCCAGAAACTCACTGTCCTCAGAGAAACTTCTCATCTGAAAAGTCCCTTGGACCCAAAGTAGCACAATTGAGGTCCAGACACGGTGGGGGGGGGGAATGGCCAACGGGAGAGACGTAAATGGTTTCAAAAGGACTGGGTCATCAAATGGTGGAGTCTGAAAAGGGGAGGTCACAGCATCCATTGAATGTGAATGGATCAAGAGAGCAGAAGATTGACTTCATGGACTAGGTTGGCTCAGAGAAGTCATGAGAAGTAGGAGAGATGTTGAAGTCTGACACAAGTTGAGGGGTCACCTTTACAAGAGTGTTGGCCTGTTGGCTGGGGGAAAGAGTGGGAGAGGTAGATGCAGAAGCAATCGAAAGGTTCCCATCCTATTGACAAAAGATACGCACGAGTTTTTTTTAATACTTAATTGTTGAAGGTGACAGGAGACAAAACTGAGGAGAGGACTTTAATAGAGTCAGCAACAGAGAAAAATTGCCAGGTTATCATGAGGTGCAGAATGCTCCCTGGAAAACCAAGCAATTTTCACAGATGAGGCAGTGCTTTGTGGAGGTCCAGCCAGACTTGGAGGTGAACGGATAAACCTGTTTGCCATGTACTTCTCAGGCGATGTCCCCTTGGATTCAAGTGACAGAGAGGAGATCTGTTACTGCAGGAATGACCAATGAGAGAGAAATGAATGGGCTTTAAAAGGGACAAGATTTTCAAATGATGGAGCCGAGGGCTTGGATGAGCTGTTCAATAACTGCAGGAACACCGCAGAGATGTATCGCATGGAACAAAGAAAATTATAGCACAGGAACAGACCCTTCGGCCCTGCAAGCCTACACCAATCCAGATCCTCTATCTTAACCTATCACCTATTTTCTAGGTATCTGTATCCCTCTGCTCCCTGCCCATCATTTATCTGTCCCAGACACATTTTAAATGACGCTATCATGCCTGCCTCTACCACCTCAGCTGGCAACGCATTCCAGGCACCCACCAACCCTCTGCATGAAGAACCTTCCACACATATCTCCCTTAAATGTTTCCCCTCTCATCTTGAACTCATGACCCCTACTAATTGAGTTCTGCAGTCCAGGAAAAAGCTCCTTGCTATCCAACCTGTCGGTACCTTTCAAGATTTTGAAGACCTCATTCAGTTCCCACCCCCCCCCCCCCAATGACTTCCGTCTTTCTAATGAAAATAATCCTAATCTACTCAACCTCTCCTCCTAGCTAGTGACCTCCGTATCAGGCAACATCCTGGTGAACCTCTTCTGCACCCTCTCCAAAGCGTCCACATCCTTTTGGTAATGTGGCGACCAGAACTGTACACAGTATTCCAAATGTGGCCGAACCAAAGTCCCATATAAAACTTACGGGTGGCACGGTGGTTCAGTGATTAGCACTGCTGCCTCACAGCACCAGGGTCCCAGGTTCAATTCAAGCCTAGGATGACCGTCTGTGTGGAATTTGCACATTCTCCCAGTGTCTGCATGGGTTTCCTCCGGGTGCTCCGGTTTCCTCCCACAGTCCAAAGATATGCAGGTCAGGTGAATTGACCATGCTTGACTGCCCATGTTTAGGTGTTATTAGGTGTTAGGTGTATTAGCCAAAGGGAAATGGGTCGGGGGTTGGCGTGGACTGGTTGGGCTGGAGGGCCTGTTTCCGCACTGTAGGGAATCTAATCTAAACTGTAACATGACCTGCCAACTCTTGTACTCAATACCCTGTCCAATGAAAGAAAGCATGCCATATGCCTTCCTGACCACTATTTACTACAAACCGACCGACCGACTCCCACAGCTACCTAGATTACACCTCCTCCCACCCTGCCCCCTGTAAAAATGCCATCCCATATTTCCAATTCCTCCACCTCCGCCGCACCTGCTCCCAGGAGGACCAATTCCACTACCGAACAACTCAAATGGCCTCCTTCTTCAAAGACCGCAATTTCCCCTCCGACGTGGTTGACGATGCTCTCCACCGCATCTCCTCCACTTCCCGTCCCTCCAATCACCACCAGGACAGAACCCCACTGGTCCTCACCTTCCACCCCACCAACCTCCGGATACATCGTATCATCCTCTGTCATTTCCGCCACCTCCAGACAGACCCCACCACCTGGAATATATTTCCCTCTCCACCCCTATCAGCATTCAGGAGACACAACTCCCTCTGCGACTCCCTCGTCAGGTCCACACCCTTCACCAACCCAACCTCCACTCCCGGCACCTTCCCCTGCAACTGCAAGAAGTGCAAAACTTGCGCCCACACCTCCCCCCTCACCTCCCTCCAAGGCCCCAATGGATCCTTCTATATCCGTCGTAAATTCACCTGCACCTCCACCACATATCATTTACTTCATCCGCTGCACCCGATGTGGTCTCCTGTACATTGGGGAGACAGGCCGCCTACTTGCGAAACGTTCCAGGGAGCAGCTCTGGGACACCCGCACCAACCAACCCAACTGCCCTGTGGCTCAACACTTTAGCTCCCCCTCCCACTCTGCCAATGACATGCAGGTCTTTGGCCTCCTCCATCGCCAGACCCTGGCCACACGACGCCTGGAGTAAGAGCGCCTCATCTTCCGCCTAGGAACCCTCCAACCACACGGGATGAATGTAGATTTCTCCAGCTTCCTCATTCCCCCCCCCCCCACCTTATCTCAGTCCCAACCCTCGGACTCAGCACCGCCCTCTTGACCTGCAATCTTCTTCCCGACCTCTCCGCCCCCACCCCCTCTCTGGCCTATCACCCTCACCTTAACCTCCTTCCACCTATCATATTCCCAGCGCCCCTCCCCCAAATTCCCTCCCCCCCTACCTTTTATCTCAGCCTGCTTGGCACACCAACCTCATTCCTGAAGGGCTTATGCCTGAAACATCGATTCTCCTGCTCCTCGGATGCTGCCTGGCCTGCTGTATTTTTCCAGCACCACATTTTTCAACTCTGGTACTCCAGCATCTGCAGTCCTCACTTTCTCCCACTCTATTAACCTGCATTGCCACCTTCAGGGTAGAATAGACCTGAACTCCCAGATTTGTCTGTACATCAATTTTCCCCATTTACCGTATAGTATGCCATATAGGTACCATATAGAAACACAGCCTTCAGTCTAACTCATCCATGCCAACCAGAAATCCTAAATTAATCTCGAGCCATGAAGACAGGAGGAGCGGTTTCCATCAAATCAAACAAACTGTTCTCCTTAACTGCATCCAGTAAATAGTCAAACAACTAAGACCACATCAGTCAGGCTTAAAAAGATTTATTGACCCCTTTGAAGAATCTGGAACAAAGTTATTTTCAAATTAATCCATCCATATACCCATGACTTCCTGAACATCAAACATGTACAGATTTTACTCAGTAGCACGAGTTCCGTTAGAAACTAAAAAGTTAACTATCTTTTATACCTGTCCTTGTTTTATATTGAATATATAAAACTCAAATGCCCAGATGTTTTTTTTCCCATTTTTAAGTAGCTGCTTCCATCATACGATAGAGATTTTCCTAAGCAATTTAATTTCAGTACAGTTCTCGCATTCCTGAGGCTACAAAAATCCTTAATATCTATTTCTTCAGAATATTTTAGTGTGGCTAAAGCTCTCAATGGTTTGAAGTGCATTTTCATAGAGGTCCCTGGGGGGTATTAAAGAAACATGAGATGGTGCATATCCCAAATACATCGCTCAACACCGAGCATATTGACTTGGTTATAATACCGCGTGCACTGATTAGAATTACATTTCACATTTCAAGGAAAGAACCAAATACAATAATTTAATCCAAGATCAAGAAAGTCCATTTAGGGATTTTGCCACATCACAGTATTCAGGAAATTAAATTTGGAAGCTTCAATTGTTTCCCACCGATAAATTCAAACTCAAATGTTGCGCGAAAGCGTCAGTCTCTATGTTTCTTGTTTAGGCTGTTTCTGCAACAAGTCCCATTCCATTCTGAGGTTTTTAATCACTGAGGGAATCAAGGATTGTCGAGAAAAGGCTGGAAAGTAGAGTTGAACATTATCAGGTCAGCTATGATCTCATTGAATGGCACAGTGGAATCAATGGGCTGAATGATCTACCTTTGCTTATCTACCTTTGGTCTAGGATAGCTCCTGAAGCTGTACGTTAATAGGTAATCGGATCTGACCAACTGTCGGATCCAATGAACCCCTATTCAAGTAACTTCCTCCTGTGTGCCTGAGCACCATTTTGCACATACATCAGACCCCCCATTCCAATCAGAATCCAAAGGTGATAGGGCATTTGTTGCCCAATGAACCCCTACGGTGTGGAAACAGGTCATTCAACTCAACAAGTACACAGACTTTCTGAAGAGCATCCCACCCAGACCCAATCCCCTACCTATCCTATCCCTGTAACCCTGTATTTTCCATGGCCAATTCACCTAACCTATGCATTCCTGAACACGATGGGCAATTTAGCATGGCCAATCTACCTAAACTGCACATCTTTGAATTGTGGGAGGAACCTGGAGGAAACCCACACAGACATGAGGAGAATGTGCAAACTCCACACAGACAGTCGCCCAAGGCTGGGATTGAACCCAAGTCCCTGGCGCTATGAGGCAGCATTGCTAACCATTCAGCCACCATGTCCTGAGAATGAGCCCTCAAGCTTCAAATCAATCCACCATCAGATTGTTAATAGGCCAAATAAGTGGGTGTTTTTTCTGTGTTAAAAGCTGCAGCTGTGGATCAGTGGTAACAACAACTCTGGCTTTGTGTGTCATTGTTAAGGTCTCCAAGCCAGGCTGACATTTCAGTGAGGGAATGCTTCGCTCTCAGAAGTGTCACAATTTTGGCTGAGACATAATTTCAAAGTCCTGTCTGCCCTCACAGATAGATCCAATAAAAACCCCGTGGCATTATTCAAAGACCAGAAACTTCAAGTGTCCTGGTCAACACGTCTTCCATCCACCTCACCAGAAACACATCATAGGGCGGCACGGTGGCTCAGTGGTTAGCACTGTTGCCTCACAGCACCAGGGTCCCAGGTTCAATTCCCGCCTCAGGCAACTGTCTGTGTGGAGTTTGCATGTTCTCCCTGTGTCTGCGTGGGTTTCCTCCAGGTGCTCCGGTTTCCTCCCACAGTCCAAAGATGTGTAGGTCAGGTGAATTGACCATACTAAATTGCCCATCATGTTCGGTGCATTAGTCAGAGGGGAAATGGGTCTGGGTGGGTTACTCTTTGGAGGGTCAGTGTGGACTGTTTGGGCCGAAGGGCCTGTTTCCACACTGGAGGGAATCTAACCTAATAATAACAGAATCCTATTGCACATGAGGCCAGGTCTCCGAAACAACTAGTTATGTATTCCCACTGCTCTGGCCTTTCTCCCCTACCACAGCCCTATTAAGTCTTCTCCTTTCAAAGGTTCATCCATTTACTTCTTGAAGATTTCTGGTGAATCTGCTCCCCTTCCCTATAAGTACACTACCCGAATGAATTTCATTTCAAATGAATATACAAGGGTAAAAAAAAACTTTAAAAAATGCCTGGTTTGTGTGGCAATATGAAAACTCAGCAGGAAGTATTGCACAGATGGCACCTTTATGCTAATATCCATTTAGCAACTCATTTGCTAAAAAATGCAAATAACAGAGACAGTGTGTCTGGAAGAGATTACATTTTTGCTCATCATTGGCCATGCCAACTCAGAGTATTAAACTCAATTGAAATCATGTGCAAAGATTAACCAGGTACAGTGCATTAGCATTTCTGAAAATGAGAAAAGTTCAAAGCATTGCAACAATTCATTGAATCATAGTAATACAAAAATTAAACATTCACCTGGTCCTATTCTCACTTTGGGTAAAATCAAGGACATTTACTGCACTGAAATACACCTATGTTTCCAAGTGATGTTGCATATGAAAGCCTTTTCAGGAAGCTAAAAAGGTTATGAACTTTAAAGCTGTGTCGATTCTGTGCTAGTCCACCTGCTTTTTTCTTAAAAAAAACAAATCCACTAGGAAAATGCTCAAGTAACAATGGAAACTCACTTTACAGATATACCATGTAACATCTCGATATTTTTGATCTCAGTTAAATTGGTGATGGCACTCCTGGTTTGCAGGCATCTGACACAGACACACACACAGGGAGATGCAGGCTGGCAATAATCAGTGCAGGCATCAGAATAGATACCACTTTGCCTCAGCCATTTTAGTTTCTGGGCAATCCTTCATGGATAAAGATTTTAAGGTTGTAATTCTCAGGTACAGGCTCAGTGTGGGCTAGTCAGATCTATCAGTGACCAGCAGGTTCATCCACAGTGGATGCCATTGTTGGTGCCGTTGCAGCTGAGGACAATTGGATTGGTCCTTCTCCTTTCTTCCTTCCCCGTTGACTCTTTGTTCAGGTTCTAAAAGGTTTTCTGTGCTACTATTTCCAGGCATTACAAGCTGTGGCCTGTCCTTCACAGTCGCAATGTTAATGTGGGGAACTTCAGTGAGATCCTGAAATGCTTGTGTGGGGTCCTTCTGTTCCACTGGCCAGTGGTTAGCCATCCACACAACACAGTCTTTGACAGGACAACACTGTGGACTATATGAGCCCTCAAATGCAGTGGGGTTTGGTGGAGGATAGCCTCAATACGGAGGATGTTGGCTGTTTGCAAGATGTCAGTGTTTGTGACGTGGTCCTGCCAAGGAATTCCGTGGGTGCTGTAGAGGCAGCACTGATGCAGGTGCTTCAGCAAGTGTATATGCTGGCAGTACAGGACCCATGACTCAACACAACACCACACTGAAGGGCAATGATAACACTGGCTTTGTACACTTGGGAGTTTGGACTGCGCTCCAAGGCTGTGGTTATCCCACACTTGTTTACAGAGTCAGCCAAATGCACAGTTTACTTCTGAAAGCACATTCTCCTTGACCTTGGTGGTGGTGACATTAAACAAATTGACACTCCCCAAGTTGGTAAATTACTTGACAGCATTCAGCTCTTGGTTTTCCCGATGATGCTGAAGACGATTGTGAATAGCCAGAGCTCACCCTGCTTCATGCCGTTGGAAATTAGAAAAGGGATTTGAGGGGTCACTGTTGGGCTCGATTTGTCCATACTGATTTTATTAAACTGCTGCTCCATGGCAAGGAGCCTGGGGTGGGCGTTACCAACATTTTCAAGGATTTCTTCAAGTCCATCCCTGGGCAGTGTCTAACGCCTTGATAAGATCTATTAAAGTGACGTGCTGGCTTCGTTTTGCTTGCATTTCTCATAAACATTGGAACATCATGTCTGTGGGCCTTTTATGTGCTGTTTGTATACAGCATTAAGAGCCATGTGCCTGCTTTATGCTCCCTTTTTTGCAATCGTTTGCTGCGAACGCAGCCATCAAAGATGAAACGCAGCTCAAGCAATTTTTTTTAAAGGGACCAAAAGGTAACAAACACTGATTACAGGGTGCTTTAAACACGCAGGTAGCCAAAGGCCAATGGCTGCCCCCATTTCAGACACTACTTTCTCCTCCACCTTGATCACTGACCCCCATGTACAAGTCATACGGCACGGATACAGACCTCTATAAGGTCACCCCTCAATCTCCGACACTCCAGTAAAAAAAAAGTCACAGCCTTTCCATTTTTATAATTCAAACCCTCCATTCCCAGTAACATCCTGGTAAATCTTTTCTGAACCTTCTCCAGCTTAATAATATCTTTCCTGATCAGAACTGAACACAGTACTTCACCCCGAGATTCCCACACCTTCACAGTTAACTGAAAATAAGGTAATCTTCATCAATCTGCCTGGGAGTACCCAATGAGCGAGTGCAGTCTACCATCAAGTCCATTACAGATCCCAAGCCCAAAATCCGAGAAAAGCTGAAATCTGGTAGAGTCTCCATCCCAAAGGTCTGGATTTCGGAGCCGAATAGTGCAATTTCTACAATGGTATTTCATACAATAAATCTAGTCATTTACCTCATTGCTGATTGCAGGACCGTGTTGTGCACGGACTGACTGCTATTTTTAATTTTCTAAAACATTATAGGCTGTGAAGTGATCACAACATCCAGAGGTCATTAAAGACACAAATAAACGCATGTTCTTTCTTTGTGAAATCCCCACCCACCTCCCACCAATCCCTAAAGTCCACTTTAATGAGCAGAAAAAGCACCAAACACAGTCGACTCCAGGATGTTGGCACAAGTTCAATTAACATAGGAAGCAGGTTTAAAGTGAGAAGAGGAAATGTTTAAAGGAGATGCATAGGCAAGTCTTTTGTCCAGGTAGGTGCCTGAAATGTGCTGCTGGAAGAGATGGTAGAAGCAGATACCATAACAATGTTTAAGAGGCATTTAGACAGACACAGGGACAGGCAGGGAATAGAAGGGAACAGGCAAGGAATAGAAGGATACAGGCCATGTGCAGGCAGATGAGATTTGGTTAGAATGACATCATGGGCCGAAGGACCTAGTCCTGTCCTATGTGACTTTCCAAACAATGTTTACAGCAACTCTAATACAGGCAATTAATGCACTTAAAGCGTCATCTTGATTGATTGGTGCTCACCAGCTCAGAGGGTCCCACATATTGCAACCTTCAAAACCAAGGCATGTTTGAGAGTTGGAGCAAAGATAGGAGCTAATTACAACAACAACTTGCATTCTACAACTACAAACACACACAATGCAGCAAGGTATCTCACGGGAGCATTACCTTTATACAACACAACACCTGGCCACATAAGGCGATACTTGAACTCAAAAGTGCAGCTTGTAAGGAGCATCTTGAAGAATGAAAGAAGGTAAAGAGGCAGAGTGATTGGTTGGTTGGATGCCACAATTCTGGAGTGTAAAGGCCTTGGCAGATGAAGTCAGTACAGTGGCTCAGTGGTTAGCACTACTACCTCACAGAACCAGGGTCTCAGGTTCGATTCCACCCATGAGCTACTGTCTGTATGGAGTTTGCACATTCTCCCGTGTCTACACGGGTTTCCTCTGTGTGCTCCAGTTTTCGCCCAAAGTTCAAAGATGTGCAGATGATGTGGATTGACCATGGGAAATTGCCCATAGTGTCCAGAGCTATGCAGACTAAGTGGATTAGATATAGGAAATACTGAATTACAGGGACTGCGGGGAGAGGGGTCTAGGTTGGATGCTGTTCAGAGGGTCATTATGGACCTGACCATCTGAATGGCCTGCTGTAGAAATTCTGCAAAGAGACTGCCAATGATGGTTGGCTAATTAAAATCAGGCATGTGCAAGAGGCCACTGTTGGAGAGCACTCAGATAAGAGGGCTGTGGAATTGAGGCGATTACAGTGATACTGTAGTAAAAGGCAATGTCGTGGAATTGGAAAACAAAGGCAATCACTTTAAATTTGAGGTTTTGGCCGAACACGAGCAATGCAGTTCAGCAAGTGCAGGGGTGACAGATGAATGGGACTTAGTGCTTGGCTGGAGTTCTTCATTATGTCAAACTTATGAAGGGTGTAAGATGGGAGGTCAGCCAGGAAAGCTTTGGTACAGTGAAGCTTAAAGGTAACAAAAGCATGGATTAGACTCATTGTCTTCAGTGAGGTTGCTTGTGGGTAGACTGATTTAAAACAGCAAAGACCCATTTAATTGCTGGAAGGCAGAACTCAGTATTTCACAGCATGGGAGGAAGGGACCCCTGCCTCAAAACAATGTTTCTCACTAGGACTGAAAGCAAATGGATTTGCAAAATCAATCCTTTTTAATGCTTTTACCAGTGTTCTGCAAACCTCCACAATCCCCTGTTTGGAACTTCAATGTAGACAAAACTTTTCTTTTAGAAAAGTTAGAAAAATTAGGCATTCTAGGGCTACACAATATCCACCAAAAATCCAAACTGGACAGGAGGGGAGAAAGAAACACAGAATAGCAGGAGGAACATTCAGGTGCACAATTTTCGATTCAGTAAAATCCCAAGGCCAGCAGAGGGAGGGAGCTGTGGAGGATGGAGGCGGCAGTAAAATAGCAAATCAAGGTCAGTCGATAGAGTGAGGGGGCTGGGGCTACCTGCTCTCAAACACTGGTAATCCCAGAGGCATTGAGGGAAGGTCACCAACTTGCATTCATGGCTGTGAAATAATGTGGTCCAGCCTTTGGTAAGGGTGAGGGTGAGGGTGTTTTAAAAACACCAAAACCATAACCCACTACTATTGCAGGTCTACAACTCTAATCAAAAACAGATCACGGCATTCAATCACTTGCAGGGTTTGGCTGGATTTTGAAATTTCCATTCTTGTTTTCAGAATCCTCCCTGATATCACCCTTGCTCATGGACTATTACTAACGTTGGTACAGAATAGCTAAAACAGTTGTAGAAGTTGTCGTGCAAATTGTAAGTTAGAGCTAGACACCAAATTCATGCTTTTTTTTCCACAGCCTCAAGACCTTAGACAAAGCTAGCAGCAACAACTTATATTTATATTGCACCTTTTAGGTTATTAAACATTCGAAAGCATTACAAAACAAGATATGGCCGTGAGCCACAATGTGATTCTAATCAGATGAGTCATAGAGTAACTAGAAGCGTGATCAGAGAGGTAAGTTTCACTGCGTATCTTAAAGAAGCAGACAGTTGGAGAATTGCTGGTAGTTGTTGGGAGGGAATTCTACATTAAGGCCTGGGCAGCTGAAGACACAAACGATTAAAATCAGAGCGACACAAAAGAGGCCACAATCGGTGGAAATTACACAGACCGGTAGAGGGGTGACTGGAGAGAAATCTCAAAACAAGGGCAAGAACTTTCTTGACTGAGATCCCATGTGGGTAACCAAGCACAGGGTTGGATCGGGAAATGGGGCTGTCTCTACTGGCAGCTAGGTTCTGTCCGATCTCGTGTTTACAGAGAACAGATGTGGGAGAGCAGGCAGGAGTGTGTAGGAAGAGTTAAATCAAGAGACAGTGAGGGCGTGGGACAAGGGTTTCACAGTAGGTGATCTGTGGCAGGGTTGAAAGTAGAGTGATATAATAGGGATGAAAGTAGGGGTGGTTATTGAGATGCTCTAGAGATTTTATGAACACAGTCAAATTTACCTCAGGATCAAAAATGACACCCAGATGACAAACATACTGCATCTCAGACAGTGCCCTGAGAGAGACGGTGGAGTCAGTCCTAGGCAATAGAGTTTGCAGCACGCAGCAAACACAATGGCTTCCACCTTCCCAGTATTTCATTGGGATGTAATTGCTCTCACTCAGTACTGGAAGCTCAGAGAGAGGTGGCAGGGAATACAAGCTGTGTGACATCATGCACATGATCACTAATGCTGTGCTCTGAGATGTTGGGGCTGACAGCCAGCATGTAGATAGGGAATAGGAGGGGGCCATGGACAGATAGATGGAGAAACCAGACGGTGGGAGGGTTATTAATATAACGGGAGATAGAGATAGAAATATATATAGAGCAAGAGAGACAGAGAGAAGCCAAAGCATCTTCATAACATTGCCCTAGTTTATGCAGCTTATCTGCCGCTGAAACTCTCGGCTTCTCTGGACAGTGCTCTTGGCTGGTCTTCCACATTCTTCCCCCCCAACCCCAAGCCACCCCAGACCCCACCAAGAACATGAGATCATCCAAAACCCAGCTGCCCAAATCCTAACTCCCAGCACGTCCTGTGTCCCAACACCTTATGCTTGGGTGACCTTGGACTCCTCCTCAAGAAACATTTCTATTTCAAAATTCTCATTTTCATTCTCAAATCTGCCCATGAACTCACATCTCTGGCAAGGGTGGGAGAGCAGCTGCAGGAGAGGTATGGGAGGAGGATGATATTGTTCACCATAACAAAGGCTACAAAGGAATGGGGTGAGGAAGGATGATTTCTCTCTGAGTCACATGGAATGTCTTTAGTGTCACATGGACTGGACACTGGAGTGGGGGTGGGGGGGGAGGTGCGAGCTGTGAGCTGTGACAGCCTGGAGGGGGTACTGGTCAGGGTGAGAGGGGAATTCGAGATAGTAGGATGATACCTCAAACATTTTCCCATTGATAAGACCTGCTTAAGACTCCATCTACACTTCCCAATACTGCAGAAAGGCAGCCAGCATCAAGGAGCATTCCCAGCCTGGTTATCATTTCGTCCAACCTCTTCTGTCAGGCAGCAGATACAAAACCTCAAACACACAGACCAACAGGCTCAAGAACAGCTTCTTCCCCGCTGTTACTTGACTTCTGAATGGGCCTCTTAAAATGTCAAGTCTAATGTCGATTTTGCTTTTTGTGCACCTTCTTTGCAGCCATCACCTGATGACCTTTATGCGGCATGATCTGCGTGCAAAACAAAACTTTTCACTGTACCGAGATACATGTGACACTATGAAATCAAAAGTAGTAAATCAGGGAACAGGTACGACTTCCAAAAGACAACTGTTCAAACAGTCATGAAGCCATCTGACTGACTGATATCTGCAAGGCAAGCTCAGTTTGTCCAGTTTGGGCTCTCCCCACCTCCCCCCTCCATAGATTTATAGCCTGGGTACCTAAACATCCTGTTACACGAGACAGCAGCATATGCCTCGCAATTCAATTACACACACAGTCTGCTACTCTCATGCCATCTGCGGTGATGGAATTGCCTGGCACTGCCAGCTCATCCAGCAGTGAAGTTCTAGGACGTGGGGGGAGGGGGAGGAGGCTGACTCAATAATCATAATCCACACAACAATTCCGGCTGATCTCTCACTCCAAATCAAGCGAGTCCTACAATTACACGGCCAGGCCTACAATCAGAGAGATTACTGCTCCTCGATGCTCAGGCTCAGCTACAATTTGCAGCGATAATTATAGCAGTTAGCCCTCCACCCGGCAGGGGGGGGGGGGGGTAAAAAAAACAGGCTGAAAATAAAAGTTTATCTGTTCACACACTGCTGCAGGCATTTCAAAATCTCTCGGCTACCAGCAATATAAACGCAAGGTCACATTGTACACAAAGCAAGAGGGAATTCCAGCTACTAACTCGAATGGAATTTTCCGGAACAAGTGTTAAGAGCAGATTATTGGAATCAGTGTAATGACATAAACATTTTCATGTAGCAAACAGCTCCAAGATTAAGTAGCCTCAATGCCAGCGATAGAAACTCATGCTTTGTTTTTCATGTTTTGGAAATCTTCCTTCAGTGAACTCAGAGGGGTCTTGGAAATATCTGAAGATTTTAACCACCTGGCTGGGTGGGGGTGAACACTCAATCATACGGTACAGAAAGAGACCCTTCGGTCCAACTCATCCATGTGACCAGGTTTCCCAAACTACATTAGTTTGCCTGCATTTGGCCCATATCCCTCTAAACCTTTACTAACCACGTGCCTGTCCAAATGTCTTTTTAGTATTATCGTACCAGCCTCCACCACTTTCTCTGGCAGCTCGTTCCATATATTGCCCCTCCCCAACGTGTGAAAAAGTTGCCCCTCAGGTCCCTTTTAAATCTTTCCCCTCTTACTGTAAACCTATGCCCTCTAGTTTTGGACCTTCCCCTAACCTGGGGAAAAGACCATAGGGCTGACTGTTTTAGATTAGATTAGATTACTTACAGTGTGGAAACAGGCCCTTCGGCCCAACAAGTCCACACCGACCCGCCGAAGCGCAACCCACCCATACCCCTACATCTACCCCTTACCTAACACTACGGGCAATTTAGCATGGCCAATTTCTTGGGTGGTATAAAGGTGGTTGCAATCTATGTGGCCAGCAGGTTTAAATGGACTTCAATCCAGGTCATGGGAGAAGGGCACCCATACTCCTTAGAGGCAAACATCCAGTTGGACCAAAATTGAGAGTTAGCCACTCGCTGAGACTACCTGGCGTCTGTGGTCCAAGGATGGGGTGGGGGGGGTGGTGATCTAATTACAGAATACTGAGACCTGGAAAGAAAGGACGTGGAGATTATGTTTCCAGGACTGAGGGCACAGCATCCGAGTGAAGGGATGACCCTTCGGAACCGAGATGAGGAGGAATTTCTTCAGCCAGAAAGTGGTGAATGTGTGGACCTCAAAAGGGCTGTGGAGGTTAAATCACTGAGTGTATTTAAAACAGAGATAGGTTCTTGATTGGTAAAGGAGTCAAGGGTTATGGAGGTGGGGGGGGGGGGGGGGAAAGAGCGGGGAAGACAGGAGAATGGGATTGAAAAACATCAGTCTTGATCGAATGGCAGAGCAGCCTCGATGGGCCAAATGGCCTGACTCTGCTTCTATATCCTATGGCAATGCCTGACTCAGATGACAAACACAATAGCGATGCCATCGCTGCTGAATTGCAGCCTATCTGAACCAAACTCTTGTCCCCCTGGTGCTTCAGAACAACCTGGAACAAAATCTCAGTCACCTCAAGACCCAGAGCCAGCACGTCCACTGCATTCTGGCCAATGTCTTGGAACTGGAGCAGCTCAGGTGAAGAAATGGACTGGTGAGAGCTCATAAAATAACATTGATACAAAATGCTTTAAAAAGCAGATTTTCATCTTTAGGTGCTGCCTTACATATCAATCTACAAGATGTGCATGTTCACAAATACATACTTAAGTTGTATAACATGCTGCTTGATTGCCCATTTTGTTTTTGCAGGGTCATGTTAATTTTCACATTTTAAACTGGCAAGACTTTGGGAAGTGCTCGACTGAATGGCCCAACAAACTAATCCTTCTGTTAACTTTCTGTTGTATTTTTGGTCAAACACCTCGTGCCAATGATATCTCAAACAAGGGCAAGTGCTGAGCAGGAGGTCTTTCAATCATCCATAAAGATGTGGTCATTAAACTACAGGGTATGGTAAATATTTTATTGTCAATTATTGAGAGAATATTGTACTTCACCAGACCAGTTATTTAAGCTCTCAGATTTAAATAGAAAAAAAAAATGCATTAATCCTAAAACTAGGTTTTTCAAGCAAAAGTTCTGTTGGCTTTTTAAGTAGGCTGAAACTATCAAGGTTATCGATCGCCGAGTTCTTCTTCCAAACTTCTCTGCCAGTTCTGTAAAAATCAATTGAAGTAGCTGAAGAGAGATGAGGAAGCATTTGAGAGATTTCCCAAAATCTCCATCATTAGCAATTCTGCAGTCATCAACAGTAATCTTTGCTTTAGGGATTCTGCAGCTTAATTTTTACAGTTCACTTGGCATTTCCCATAATAACATGGCATATAGCACAACAGGTCGTAGGTCAGTCCTGGGTTACAAGGTCAGGATATTCCCATTGTTGTCCTTTTAGTCTCTTCACAGGATCTCCACCACACCTTGAAATGTAATAAGATCATGCTAAACAACTTGTGTTAAACCAAGGGATTGAATCATTTTATTATTTCCTGCATATGATCAAAAGTGAAATCTCACTAGACAATAAACACCCTCTACCATTGCTTTAATTGGGTTTAGGTGGTTTCATTGAAAGTCTCAAGATGGCTGCCAATTAATCTGTCAAACTCCGTGACAAGGTAGGCAATAAATTAACTTGACATCCTATGTTCGGCACATCTGACCTGAAACATTACGTTGCCTTGGTACAAAATTGATTTTGTTTAATGCTTTCCCCCCTCTCTTTAGAGACCAAACCTGACATTAAAGGACCAGCACTTGTGAACGAGGAGGCTTCAGACAGATTCGGTTGCCAGAGCAACCAGGGAAAATTCATAGATCGGCCCTGGGGTAAAACACTGCACCACAGTAGGCCCTGTGAATTCTGCACTGACATTTTCAGATGTGCTCCTCTCTTCTTTGTTCCAATTGAAACAATTAATTTTCATTTTAAAAAAGAATTTCTGCTAAGAAGAGCGACCAGAAATACACAAGTCATCAGGCAACACTGCATTTTAAAAAGTGCTACAAGTGTCCTCAGCTCAGCAGTAATGGCCCACAGTTATAAAGTGACTCGCTAGTCGCAGAAATGTTGAATCATTATCAATATCCCTCCTCAGATGAAAAGGCAGTTTCTTCCTTTAAAGAGCTCCTAACAGTTTGCAATCTCGAAGTATCTTGAGCTGCGTACAATAGATAACTCATAATGGTAGTGAAAATAAACAGCGTTCAGATTGTGTCTCTGGCCTGCTGAATTAACAAGAATCTTGTTTCATGACGTGGCTAGCAACCCTCACCCTGGTAAACGAACAGACCTGTCAGTGTTACTAACCAAGTGCTACGAATTGAGGCGATAGTTTCTCTGCACATGTTTAGTAATCTTGAACTGCTGAACAAACAGGGAGAATTCTACCCTTTGTTACCAATTATTCAGCTGAATAAGGAGTTCTGCATGATAATGCCACATTTTGCAAACCCTACCCTGCTAAATAAATAAGGAGTTATATATTTGTATAATCATAATGGCAAATCTAAACTTTAGTCCATAGTAGGGGACTAAGAGGTTGATGAGGTGAAAGTGAGGGCTGCAGGTGCTGGAGATCAGCGTTAAAAGGTGTGGCATTGGAAAAGCACAGCAGGTCAGGCAGCATCCGAGGAGCAGGAGAGATGACATTTTGGGCCTAAGTTCTTCATCAGAAATGAAGAGTTTATGCCTGAAATGTCGACTCTCCTGCTCCTCGGATGCTGCCTGATCTGCTGTACTTTTCCAGTGCCACACCTTATGACACTGAAGAGGCCGAACTGATCAAATGTTAATAAAGCTGTTTTATCTCCCTCCCCATTCTTCACAGGCTTTGTAGGCTGGGCCAGCATTTATTGCCCATTCGTAAGTGACCTCAAGAAGATGCACGTCAGCAGTATTCTTGAATCACTCTAGGCTACATGCTATTAACGCTATTCCAGAGAGAGTCCACTGACTTTGAATCAATGACATATATCCAAATGCAAACGTATATAGATACCACTCAGCCCTTCGAACCTGTTCTGCCATTCAATAAGATCATGGCTGATCTGATTTTAACCTCAACTCTACATTCCCGTGTGTCACTGACCACCTTTTATCCCCTTGGAAACCAAAACTCTCTCTTTACCTCTGCCTTCAAAGTGCTTCAAGATTCTGCATCTACTGCCTTTTGGAGGAAGAGAATTCCAAAAGATTCTCAAACCAGGATTCTCCTTCACAACCGCTCCCCTCACCGAGGTGTGGTGACCCTCAGGTTAAACCACCTCTTGTTTATCAAAGAGCAGCCCTGTGGTCCTCTGGGAGTTTGTTGACTTTATCATTATCTAGTATCTCTGCTGTTGGAGATGATCATTATCTGGTATTCATGTCACTGAGCAGGTCGAGCTGATGATGGTTGAGCCTAGGACATTACATTGAGGAACTTGGTACCTAGAGTCCAAGGTTCAGAGCCCGACTGCTTAAGAGGTGTGAGCAGCATCTCTGAATAGGTGGATTAGAAAATATCTATCCTGAGGAACTCCTGCAGTGAGGTCCTGGAGTTGAGACAATTGGCTTCCAGCATCTTTCTTTGAGCTAGGTATGATTTCACACAATTCAGAAACAGTCTTGCCTTGGTAGCAGTCTGACAAATGCTGCCTTGCTGTCAAAAGCAGTCACTTCTAAGTCACCCTCCAGGATTAAGCTCTTTTGTCTATTTTTGTCCAAGGTGATGGATGATCTTGCGAATAAGAGGATATTGATTGGGTGTTAATTGGCTGGGTTAGATTTGTCCTGCTTTTTAAAAAAAAATATAGGCAGGATATACCCGGTCACATTTTCATGTTTTGAAGTAGATGCCAGTGATGTAGTTGAGCTGAAACAGTGTACCTACTGCCAGGGTGGTTTTGTCTACCACATCTCAGATTGGGAAGTGTGGAGGTTTTGGGAAGGAAGGAACATCAGTTGATGGTCATAAACATCCTGGTTTTTGCTTAGCCTGATGCCATGAGTCTTAATGGAGTCCAGAGTCAATGTTGAAGCGTCCAACATTTTGCACTATACTGACACCTCTGGTGATGCGGTGGTGGTGATGGAGGAGTCTGGTCATTTCTGACAACCATAACGTTTTTCCAAATTTATTCTTTGCAATTACAATCTTCATTGCTGTGACAGGAGTTGGACTCAAGTCCCCTCAAGTTCACTATTCCATCATTCCTGCTCTAACATTCCTGTTCATCTTCAGACTAAAGACCTGACAAGTGGCAGAAGCAGAGAACATGTTAAAAAATCTCAGACAGTTGCAGTTTTGTTGCAGGATCTCGAGGTGATGTACATGGACTCCGAGCCCTGCTTGGTTACAGCTGGTAAATCAAAATTCTTTTCACTCAAGGGAAAATCACCTTTTTAACTAGCACCAAACATGTTCACCTGGTAGCTCACATCCTTTATAAGCAAGAGAAACCAGAGGTGCCCTACTTGACTGAGTTCAATAACCTGGTCAGTGCAGTAATGGAGGCATGCACATTTACCACCACCACCCATGATTAGAGAGGGAAACAAGCAGGGGTCATATCTTTGCACTGAGTGAGCGTGCTTTCGGTGTGAACACCACTGGATTGACTACCAAACCCCCACCGGGTGATCTTACACTCTTATTGGAAACGTACAGAAGGCTTTCACTAGCCAAAGTAGCAGATGATAATAGATACCTGTACCCTAGAGGGCAAATGAATGTACAAGGAGGGAGGTGATCGGGAGGGAGGAGCAGACAGGGAAAGCAATGTTCAACCAGAGAATACGAGTTCTGTTCCTGGGTTTGTAGCCAGTCTCAAACAGCTCTGTACACTGGGTGTGTACGTAGAGATTCCTGATGAAGGCTTTTGCCCAAAACGTTGATTTTACTGCTCCTTGGATGCTGCCTGAACTACTGTGCGTTTCCAGCACCACTCTCATCTAAACTCTGGTTTCCAGCATCTGCAGTCCTCACTTTTGCGTGTAGGTAGAGACATCCATTGCTGTACAAACATGCAACAAGGCCAGCAGGAGTCAGAGCCACAGTAATACGAAGCAATTGCAACCTGATACAGGGATAGGTACAGTGTGGTTTGTGGTCAAAAGCAACACTAAGGGTCAGGGAAGAACTATGTTGGAAGACACAGCAATTGGAGAAACTTGGCAATCTGTCCTTCCACTTTTAAAGGCAAACTGAGAGCCAATGTGTTCCAGTTTTGGAACTGGTTCCTTCCCAATTTATAGGTAAGTAGGCTGCATGGGGATGACTGGGCCAGTTTGTATTAGAGAGATTTGGAAAGTGAGCATGACTCAATCTTTCATCAACCAGGAAGTGAAAAGAGACCAAAGCCAGAGGGATATCAGCTGACAGCTTCTGAAATCAATAATGTTAACCTCAACAATGTATTTTTCTTCAATTACATTGAAGAGCAAGACCCTGGGACAATACTTCTGGTCTTGACTCATAAGTGGAGTGAGCTGGGTCAAGGAGTTGCTCTCTGCACCTTTCCAGCTGTTGATTTTCTTTGGGTCCCCAACCCCTACAACTAACACAAACACATTCATATTCTCGCAAAAACGAGTGAGCAAGCTCAGCTGGGGAACACAAACCAAACTGAGCTTCTGGTTTCACAGTGATGTTGGGGAGCACCTTGGGAGCGACCAGGAATAATGAGCCACATGAATGTTATCATAGTCTGTGGCACCATCCACCCACTGACATTTGCTCAGCTGCCATTAAGATTTTCTTAAGCTGCCAACCGTAGCAGCTCAAAGAACAGATGTGAACATTTTCACAACCATGTAATCCTCAACTCATAAACAGATTGAACATTACTCACCTCCCAGCTGCTTCAGAGTCTTGCTAAAAAGGAGCTCTCACTGTCGTTGACTGGAGATTTTAGCAGACGGTGCCCAGTGGCGTGCATTTTATTTGGTTTCTTCTTTAAATAGAAGGGATGCTGGTTATTTGGCATTTACATTAAACTTGGTCTTCTCAACCTAGGCAATTCTTTTCAAGTGTTTCCAACTCTATCACACGCTCGCAGTCGAGGTGACTTTTTAACCTTTGAAAGCTGACAACAACTCGTGTGCACATTGGCCTACCCTATCAATGTTCAAGGCAACTCCCAGCCAAGTTGTGGGAGCCGGGAAACAGCCCAGTGGCTCCCAGACAGGCAGCATCAGCATAAGCTTATAATGCTCGACACAGAGTCAGAGCTCTGTTTTAATGGAACTGTACAGCATTCAAAGCCTCTTTCTTCTTAAACTCTGGGCAAGCACTTATGGTTATTTTTGCCAGCACTGGATTCACAGAGGCAGTTCAAAGGGGAGCCTTCTAATGTATGAGGGATTTACGTGATACACAAGTTTGCGATACGTGTTTACATTTCAAACAGTATGCTGTGAAACAGCACTGTTCACTATCTACTAAAACGTCTTATCCCACACTTTCAAAGATAGATACGTACTGTTCAAGAAAGAAAGCCGCTTGTCAATTTAACAGAAAACCGCTTGTACCTAAAAAAAGGTCCTCACCTGCAACACCGTCTCCCTGTAAAATTAGCAGAACTGGTGCAAGCCATGTAGAAAACTCATTTTGTCAAATTCACCAGTAAACCCATCTCTTCCTCAGAGAGACACATACATAGACTACAGAAGAACTAGGAGTTAGAGATAAAAGGGAAAAAGGTTGCCAAATCTTAAGAGCATGGAAGAAAGTAAACGATTCTGGCAAGGCACCACCTGAAAGGAAAGGACAGGTAGCCAAGAGAACTGAGCGTCTCAGCTCAAATTACTTGCTGTACAAGTGCTTAGCCTCCAACATTTTGCCAGCTGTACTGCCACTTTCATAAATGTGCTCAAATTCAGCAGCAACTTCCAGGTGAAAGATCATGAACTCCATCAGAAAAAATGTGAAGCCGTCAGGAATTTAGGTAGGAGCAGCAGCAGGTAGGAGCTGTCACACACAGGTATCAGGAGTGCTATGTGACTGCAGCAGAAACAGCTATTAAATAGAACCACTCTCCTTATCAGAGGCAGGTGTAATAAGGCATGCGGGTTGCAAAGACAGATATAAAAACATAATCTGCATGTTTACAGTTCTCCTGATGTAGACAGTGATACCCAGCATGTTTTGTTAAGAAACTATTCTGTGCCAGTGAATACAATTGAGTTTTATTTATTTTTCTGTATAGTCCCTGGCAGCATTAAACTCAGCTTGTAGATTGAGCTCCTATCAGGTCATATAAACAGGAAAATAATTAATGATTGTCTCAAATTATTGGTGTAGTAAGTGGCCATCAGCTGGCTACCTGTTACAGAGGATCGAACACTAGGAAGTATGTGGGTACTGATGGGCATTAGCAAAAAAATATATCACCAAGGGTCAAACCTACCCTATTTATTATGAGTAATGGAACTGCATGGATACAAGTAGTGAGGAAATATCCACCGAAACATAGGAACAGCGGTAGGCCATTCCAGATCATGGCTCAGCAAAGAGACCTTGCAGTGCAGGTTCATAGTTTCTTCGGAATGTACGGGATAGTGAAGAAAGCATTTGGTACACTTGCCTTAATTAGTCAGTGCGTTGAGGATGAGAGTTGGGATGTCATTTAGCGGCTGTACACGACATTGGTCAGGCCACGTTTGGAATACTGCGTTCAGTTCTGGTCACCCTTCTATGGGAAGGAGGTCATTCAGCTTGAATGGGTTCATAAAAGATTTACAAGGATGTTGCCAGGGTTGGAGGGTTTGAGCTATAGGGAGAGGCTGAACAGGCTGGGGCTGGCTTCCCTAGAGCGTCAGTAAGATTGACCTTACAGAGGTTTATAAAATTATGAGGGGCATGGATAGGGTGAATAGCCAAGGCCTTTTCCATTGGGTGGGGCAGTCCAAAACTAGAAAGTATTGGTTTAAAGCAAGAAGGGAAATATTTAAAAGGGACCTAAGGGGCAACATTTTCATGCGGAGGGTGGTGCATGTATGGAATGAACTGCCAGAGCAATTGGAGGTGATGGGTCCAATTACAACATTTAAAAAACATTTACATGGGTATATGATTAGGAAGGGTTTAGAGTGATATGGGCCAAATGCTGGAGTAGATTTATATCGTATATCTGGTCGGGATGTAGGAGTTGGACTAAAGGGTCTGTACATCCCTATGGCTCTACGGCTGATCATCTATCAGAATGCCATTTTCTTGCGCTATACCCAAATCTTTCATGTAATTAGCATTTCAAAATTTCTCAATCTCTATCTTGATATCTATTTATATTCTCAAAAACTGAACTACTATAGTCCTGCAGTGGAACAGCCAATACTCTCAGAGTGAAGTCATTTCTCCTCATGGGTCCTCAATGGCTCACTCTTTATTCTGGGATTGGATCCCTGGTTCTAGATTCTCCAGCTCGGGAAAATATCCTTTCTGCATTTACCCTTCCTGGCCCTTTAAGGATTTTAAGCATATACTGGCAGCATTTTTCATGACCAGACAGGGTTATTATTTCAAAACATTTTCAGTGTATGACAATTAAATCACCTTCAGTGTCCGTTCACACAGAGTGGCACGGTTGTGTGAAGCAACAGTGTTCAGTGTTCATTTTAAATCTGTCCCTGCCCACTGCTCTCAGACAGAGAGGTGTTTCATCTGCAGGCCACTGCCGGGATTGACGGACGGAGAAGTGGTAGTGCCAAGTTAAATGCCACGGCTCCTCCCTCCTAGCTCACTGTGTCCCTTTGATACAGAGGCCTGTACAAAATAAAGGGACTACACAAGAAAAGAAGCAAAAGAACCAAAACAAACACAAGATGGCTGCCAGCAGAGAGGGCCTAGCGCATTTCCTTTAAGTTTCAGCCCAAGGTTAATGACTGGTTTTGAGAACTAGTTGTTAAAAAAGGAATGTACAAAAACACACTATTTACAGTGGATATTTACAGTCTGTGCTCAGCATTTTCACTGAAGACATGCTTTGTTGCTGCATAAATACAAGTCTTTCAAGCCTTTTATGTCTGTAATAGAAATTGCTCACAGAAACTCGACACACAGTCATCAAGGCACTAATCACTCAAAACCAACTCCACTGGGTGGATCCAAACATCTTGCTGACCCATCTTCCGAATTCTTGAAGCATCACTTGCCCATGTGTGACGAGTCTGCAGCTTACACATTGGACTTATCAGCCATCTTGGAGCTCATCGAATTACAGTGGAGGCGAAAGTGAGGACTACAGATGCTGGAGGTTAGAATCAAGGGTGCGGTGCTGGAAAAGTACAGCAGGTCAGGCAGCAACCAAGGAGCAGGAGAGTCAGGAATGAAGGGCTTTTGCCCGAAACATCGACTCTCCTGCTCCTCAGATGTTGTCTGACATGCTGTGCTGTTCTAGAATCACAGTGGAGACAAGCCATCCTCAATCCCGAGGGACTGCCCAGGAATTATTCCCACTTCCGGCCAGTATGGGTGCTGCTATGTAGCCATTGGTGGTAGGGCAGGATTTTCGTGAAAACCTGACATGGATTGTACAGATACGGAAGTAGGAATTTGTGGAGGAATAGATCGAAAGGGAAAGAAATACCAGTTTAAGTTTGTGCATGATGGCAAGAAAAAGTTTGGAAAAGAGTTAGGAGGCTTTGAACTGGGTATATTGGTAGCAACTTACCCAAATGAGCTGGGATAGGATTATTTACTAGCCCAGTATATTTGGGCGATTTTCGAACCACATTCAAAACTACTCACACTTGAGTCTCTCAGACCCTTCATTCATAATCGACTTTTCAAGTCCTAGGTTTCAAAACCAACTCACCTCATTACCCTGATACCATTTTTCTAAACTTATTCCATCTTGTTTCTCTTGACTATTCTGAACCTTTTCCTTCTCCTCTTCCGAATTCCCTCAATATAGTAAAGCAATGTACATGGAGCACTTTATCAATGCTTTTACTGCCTTTCTCTGGAAGCCTAGAGACTTCCTACTCAGTCAGCAAAACTGAGTCGAGAGAAAAAAACCCAGGAATGCTGGGAAAAGACAGGACATCAGCATTTAAGAGAAAGACAGGCAAATGCTTAAAGTTCATGAGATTTAATAAAGGACTGTATTGGAATTAGATTAGATTACTTTCAGTATGGAAACAGGCCCTTGGGCCCAACAAGTCCACACTGACTCTCCGAACAGCAACCCACCCAGACCCATTCCCCTACATTTACCCCTTCACCTAACATTATGGGCAATTTAGCATGGCCTGTGGGAGGAAACCAGAGCACCTGGAGGAAACCCACACAGACACGGGGAGAATGTGCAAACTCCATACAGACAGTGGCCCGAAGTGGGAATTGAACCCGGGTCTCTGGCGCTGTGAGGCAGCAGTGCTAACCACTGTGCCACCGGGCCGCCCCCTTGTTCTCCTCTTCAGATGTTGATGAGCTGTGTGCACACTTCTGGTAACGTCCGTTTGTAAAAATTAACCCATGTGCCAAAAGAACCAATTCACCCTGTCCTTCCACTCACTCAGACCCAATTCATCTCCTGAGAGAGGGGGAAAAGAGAAGTAATATATTTTTAAAAAGCCAAGGACCATGAGTGGAAATGAAACCAGAAAACAACATGGATATCACATTCAGTAATAAGAGTCACTTTGTACCCCCATTAAACCTGAAATGTGAATTAGGCTTAATGGCCCTCCTCCAGGCACCTACAGCTTTAGGTCAGACAAGTGACACCAGATGTAGATTGCTGTCCACACTCTCCCTCAGGGCATCAGTGGCAAGCAGAACTGCATCAAATGCGACACACAAAGGGTCATGAGCTGATGCTAAAGTACCACTGGAGGAGGAAAACAATTGTCAGCTTGATTCAGAAACACGCCATCAAAACTTGCAGATTATAATGAATCATACAGAAGCCACAACTTGCATTTATATAGAGCCTTTAACGTGGTGAGGAAAAAAGTCCGGCGGTACTCCACTTTCAAACACATTCCAGATTGCCTGCTCTATGTTTAATAACTATTTTCAGTCTCCCCAAACAGTTCTCAGCTTCTCTTCTTCTATGGAAAGGTGAAGATGTTTGCAAAATATTAATTAAAACGTTACTCTGCTGCTTGGTTAAGACAAACGGCTAAATGATTTGCCAATTAAATTGGTAACTTTGGGAGAGCAATTCCTTCCTGGAAAAGATTCTACCAGTAGACCATTAAATGGATGCAAAAGGGACTTGAACTTGCGAAGGCCTAAAGAAATCTTTTCTAAAAGCAAAAAGGTGACAGAAATAGAGATGGTTGAAGAAAACACAGCAGATCTGGCAGCATCTGTGGTCAGAAAGCAGAGTTAACGTTTCAAGAGCAGTGACCTTTCTTCAACAGACCCGTCCTCAGTATTTTGGTCACTTGACCAGAGTTCAAAAGCTGCAGGGATCTCCGCTGGAGGGATTGATGGAAGGCAGGAGGAAGACGGGTGACCTAGACACATATGGATGGTAAACACCACACAGAAGTTGTCAGTGAGCTGCAGTGGACATTTGAGGGTGGTATTAAAAAACAGACAAACATGATGTACCATGACAGGACATATCACAGCAGCAGCTATCAGCAGCAGGGGAAAACAAAATCTCCCCACCCCCCCAGTCCACATTGTGTAGTTTGGCAATTGAACAGTGTCAGCTCATTGCCACCTGCAGCACCTGCATCTCTGGGATCAAAAAGGACTTGAACACAAGACCTGAGAAACTGAGGGCAGGGTTAAGTGAAGGCTGCACTGTGAGGAGATAAAAGAAAGCACAAAACAATACCATAATATAAAACACAAAAAAAGTGTGGCTAGAGTAAACGTTGGCTCTTTACAGGATGAGAAGCGGGGGGGGGGGGGGGGGGGGGGGGGAGGGGAGGGTTTAGTTATGGGATATGAGGAAATGGCCGAGGCATTGAACAGGTATTTTGTGTCAGTCTTCACAGTGGAGGATGCTAATAACATGCCTGTAATTGACAGAGGAGAAGGTAAGTGAGGGCCTGGAAACAAATCATTATCACGAAAGAGGTAACGTTGGGTAAGCTAATGGAGCTAAGATAGACAGGACTAAATTCATTTCCTCTGCCCTGAAGCTCTTCAACCATGTCGTGAAACAAACTCGGTACCACAGCCACATTTGCTTCAGTAACTGTCTCTTTGACTTGTCCAGACTTGTCCGACCTGCCTATCTTCTTTTCCACCTATCCACTCCACCCTCTCCTCCTTGACCTATCACCTTCATCTCCTCCCCCACTCACCCACTGTACTCTATGCTACTTTCTCCCCACCCCCACCCTCCTCTAGCTTATCTCTCCACGCTTCAAGCTCACTGCCTTTATTCCTGATGAAGGGCTTTTGCCCGAAACGTCGATTTCGCTGCTCGTTGGATGCTGCCTGAACTGCTGTGCTCTTCCAGCACCACTAATCCAGTATTTGGTTTTCAGCATCTGCAGTCATTGTTTTTACCTTGTTGATTTTAACCCTACTGCGAATCCTCTTGCAAGGACTAAATGCAACCCAGGATGCTAAAAGACATGACGGGAGAAAGAGCAAATGCACTTGTGTTAACTTTCTGAAATTCACTGGACTCTGGGCCAGTTCCAGCAGATTGGAAAACAGCAAATGTGACACCATTCTTTAAAAAGAGAGACAAAAGATGGGGAAAGTATCGACCGGTAAGCTCAATTTCTGCATTGGGGAAGATGTTGGAGTCTATTTTTAAGGAAGAAACAGCAAGGCATCTGCATATAAATTGTCCCATTGGGCAGACGCAGCATGGGTTCATGAAGGCAGGTCATACTTAACTCATCTTTTGGTATTCAATGAAGACTTTACAAACACGGTGGACAATTGGGGACCCAGTAGATGTGGTGTATCTAGATTTCCAAAAGCCATTCAACAAGGTGCCACACAAAAGGCTTCTACATAAGAAAGATGCAAGACATTACAGGCAATGTTATTAGCATGGATCCAGGGTTGGTTAACCAACAGAAAGCAAAGAAGTAAATGCTTTGTGGTTGGGAATCATTGACTAATGGGGGCCACAAGGATCAGTAGTGGGACTGCACTTACTCACAATTTAGATAGGTGACTTGGAGTTGGGGAGTACATGATGTGTGTCAAAGTTTGCAGATGACACTAAGATGAGTGGAAGAGCCTAGTGTGCAGAGGACTGTGAAACTTTGCAAAGGGATATAGATAGCTTAAATGAGTGGGCAAAGGTCTGGCAGATGGAGTACATGTTAATAAATGTGAAGTTAATAACAGTAAAAAGGACTATTACTTGAATGGGAAGAAATTGCAGCATGCTACTGTGCAGAGGGACCTGGCTGTCCTTGTGCATGAATCACAGAAGGTTGGTCTGCAGGTACAACAGGCAATTGGGAAGGCAAATGGGATTTTGCCCTTCATTGCAAAAGGGATTGGAGTTTAAAAGCAGAGAGGTTATGTTGCAGCTGTACAAGGTGCTGGTGAGACCACACCTGGAATACTGTGTGTAGTTTTGGTCTCCTTACTTAAGAAAGGATGTACTGGCAGTAGAGGGGGCATAGAGGCGGTTCACTAGATTGATTCCAGAGTTGAGGGGGTTGGCTTATGCAGAGAGACTGAGTAGATGGGGATTATATTTATTGAAATTTAGAGGAATAAGGGGGGATTTTATAGAAACATATAAAATTATGAAGGGATTAGAGAACATAGAAGTAGAGAGGATGATTTCACTGGTGGGTGAAACAAGGGCAAGAGGGTATAGCCTCAAGATTACTGGGAACAGATTTGGGACTGAATTGAGAAGGAACTTCTTCACCCAGAAGGTTGTGTATCTGTGGAATTCCCTGCCCAGTGAAGTGGTTGAGGTTTCCTCAGTAAATGTTTCTAAAGCTAAGTTAGATAATTCCTTTACTGTTCAAAAAATTAAGGGTTATGGTGAGAAGGTGGGTAAGTGGAGTTGAGGCTACAAAAAGATTAGCCAGGATCCTATTGAATGGCAGGGTGGGCTCGAAGGGCCAGATGGCATACACCAGCTCCTAGTTTTTCTGTTCTGTTGTAAAACCAAGAGATGGGTAATGGGACACAATCATCAGTAACATTTAGTTGTGCAGAAGGGCTTGTGCCTGTGGTGTCAGCTAATGTGCCTGGCATTTTCTGCTCAACACATCTCCAGCTTTACCTTTGGCTTCAAATTATGGAGTGCATCTAGTAGATAGAGTCATAGCGTCCTACAGCATGGAGACAGGCCCTTTAGCCCAAACTGATCCGTGCCGACCAAAGATGTCCATCCACTCTAACCCCATTTCCCTGCACTTGGCCTATATCCTTCCTAAACCTTTCCTATCCATGTATTTGTCCAAATGCCTTTTAAATGTTGTTAACATACATGTCTCAACCACTTCCACTGGCAGCTCATTCCATTTGCGTACCACCCTGTTTAAATAAGTTGCCCCTCAGGTTCCTTTTTATTCTTTCCCTGCTAACCTTAAACTGATTGTGTCTCGACCCCCACTCCCTAATCCTGGGAAAAAGACTGAGTGCATTCACCTTGTCCAAGCCTCTCATGATCCTATACCCTTCTATAAGATCCCCCTTCCATCTCCTATGCTCTAAGAAAACAAGTCCTAACTTGTCCAACTTCTCCCTATAACCCAGATGGTTGAGTCCAGGCAACATCCTTGTAAATTTCTTCTACACTCTTTCCAGTTTAATAACATCCTTCCTATAGCAAAGTGACCAAAACTGAACACAATACTCCATGTGTGGCCTCACCAACGTCCTGTATAACTGCAATATAAGTTCCCAATTTCTATACTCAAATGACCTGACTGATGAGGGCCAGTGCGTCAAAAGCCTTCTTCATTGCCTTGTCTACCAGTGACTCCACTTTCAGAGAACTGTGAACCTAAGTTCATTATCCCTCTTTTCCACTACCCTCCTTAAGCATTCACCATCAAACTCCTACCTTGATTTGACTTTCCAAAATGCAAAATCTCACACGTATCTATACCAAACTCCATTTGCTATTTCTCGCCCACTTCCCCAGCTGATCAAGGTCCTGCTGCAATTTCTGAAAACCTTCCTCACTGTCCATATACCACCTATTTTAGTGACAGCAGCAAACTTACTATGACTTGTACATTCTCATCCAAATCATTGATATACAGAGGAACCTCAATTATCCGAATATCAATTATCTGAATTTTGGATTATCCAAAGATGATCTCAAGGTCCCGATAGAAACATTATATAGAACATAGAACAATACAGCACAGAACAGGCCCTTCAGCCCACGATGTTGTGTCGAACTTCTAACCTAAATTAAGCACCCATCCATGTACCTATCCAAATGCCGCTTAAAGGTTGCCAATGATTCTGACTCTACCACTCCCACGGGCAGCGCATTCCATGCCCCCACCACTCTCTGGGTAAAGAACCCTATCAAAGATTTGTTTACAATCAGTGTTGGAAACAAAACGCACAATGATTACAAACGAACTCGGCTTACTGAAACACTGCTGAGAACAGTCCTGGACATCAATGGGAGCCCAGGCACCATCTCCAAATGGCTGACCGCCTGCCCTCTCTCTCCCCACACATTCCCTGGAGTTCTACATAGGGGTGAACCCTAACAACCTCCCCCCTTCCCTTCCCCAGATAATGTATCCAACACTGTCCTGTACAAGGCAAAGGTGGAACTTGTCAAAAAGTTGCATTAAAAAGTTGAGAGTGAGTGACAGAGAGAGGAAGAGAGAGAGAGAGAGAGAGAGAGAGTGACAGAGAGAGAGAGTGAGTGTGTGTGTGTGTGTGCGCGCGCGCGTGCTATGTTGAGACTCACCCCGAAAAGGCAGCAGCAGTTTTACGGTTGGTGTCCAGTCCAGCTGCCCCATAGAGGCTGGGGGTGGGGTGGGGGCAGACGATGGGGTTGGGGGGGGGTTGTCAGGTCGGATGGGGGAGTGCAGGGGGCAGACGGTGGGTGGGGATGTTTAGACAGGGCTGTAGGCTTGTGTGCACTGTGCTGCTGCCTAGTCTCCTGAACAGGGAGCAGACTTAGCAAGTGCTTGCCGTGTCAACCCCATTGAATGATGGGAGGGGTTGGGGGAGGCTTCTGCAATGCTGCAGGTCCCTTACACACAAAAGTGTGTATCTGCTCAGAAACAAACCCTGAGACAGAGAGAGGGAGCAAGGCAGGTAGAACAAGGAAAAAGGAAACTTCAGAAAATCTTGTGCCACCTTTCCGCTCTCCTGATTTTCTTCTTCAGTCAACTCCTGTAATTCCCTGTATACCTCCAGGGATTCCTTTGACCCCAGCTGCCTGTGCCTGAGCCATGTCTCCTTGGTTCTGGTCAAAGCCTCAATATCTCTTGTCATCAGGGTTCCCTATTCCTGCCAACCTTGCCCTTCACCCTCACAGGAAAATATAGACTTGAACTCTAGCTATCTCACTTTGAAAGGCCTCCCAATTGCCAGAGTCCCATTTACCTGCAAACAAATTACTCCAATCAACCCCTGAAAGCTCCTGTCTAATTCCATCAAAATTTGCCTTGCCCAAACTTAGAACACAAACCTGTGGACCAGTTTTATCCCTCTCCATAACTTTTTTAAAATTAGAACTATGGTCACTGATCCCAAAGTGCACCCCCAATGTCACCTGCCCTGTCCTCTTTCCCAAGAGTAGGTCGAGTTTTGCCCTTTCCCACTATACACTGCTTGAGGAAACTTTCCTGAATGCACTTAACAAATTCCACTCCATCTAAGCCCTTAATGCTCTGGCAGTCCCAGTCTATGTTAGGAAAATTAAAATCCCCTACTATGACAACCCTGTTGCTCCTGCAAATCTCCCCAATCTCCCTGCATATTTGTTCCTCTAATTCCTGTTGACTATTTGGAGGCCTATAGTACAACCCCAATAACATCAGCAGAAATTCACCAAAGATCCTTAGACGGCACCCTGTGACACCTCCACTACCACTTCCATCTAGAAAGACAAGGAGAGCATATACATGGGAACACCATCATCTGCAAGTTCCCCTCCAAGCCACTCACTATCCAGACTTGGAAACATATCACCGTTACTTCAATGTCACTGGGTCAAAATGATAGAATTCCCTCCCTAGCAGCATTGTGGGTCAACCTACAGCATATGGACTGCACCTCACCAATCACCTCTTCAAGGACAACTAGGGACAGCAGTAAAATGCTAGCTAGCCAATGACATCCATGTCCCACAAGTAAATTTTAAAAAAAACAGATTTTCCCTATCTCATTTATTTTGTTTTTTTGTTCATTCACTACTATTGAGTGGTTACCCAAAAACTGTCCACATGTTGCTGACCATGACTTCCATTTTCAAAAACCATTTTATTTTTCAGCTGTTTCCTAAAAACAATCATGTCCTGCCTGGATTTTATTTGCCGTTTTAACTCCTGTTCCTTGCTGACAGAAGACAAGGTGGAGTTTAGACCTCAGCTGGAATACTGTGCACAGTTTTACTGTTGCCAGGGTTGGAGGTTTTGAGCTATAGGGACAGGCTGAATAGGCTGGGGCTGTTTTCCCTGGAGCATCAGAGGCTGAGGGGTGACCTTATGGAGGTGTATAAAATCATGTAGGGCATGGATAAGGTAAAATAGACAAGGTCTTTTCCCTGGGGTGAGGGAGTCCAAAACAAGAGGGCATAGGTTTAGGGTGAGAGGGGAAAGATTTAAAAAGGGACCTAAGGGTGCAGAGGATGGTGCGTGTATGGAATGAGCTACCAGAGGAAATTGTGGAGTTGGTACAATTACAAGATTTAAAAGGCATCTGGATGGGTATATGAATAGGGAGGGGTTAGAGGGATATGGGCCAAATGGTGGCAAATGGGAATAGATAGGGTTGGGATATCAGGTCAGCATGGATGGGTTGGACTGAAGGGTCTGTTTCCATGCTGTAAGTCTCAATGACTACATTGTAAGAAGGATGTGAACACATTGGAGAGAGAAGATATTTACAAGAATGTTCCAGGAATGAGGAGTTTCAGTTATGAGGATAAACTGGGAGTGTTCGCCATGGAGAGAGGGCGATTAAGTGGTGATCTGACAGAGGTCTTCAAACTCATGAGCAGCTGGATAGAGTGGATACTATTATTAATCAGGAAGCAAAGAAGCTTACACAAGATGTTTACTGACACAATAGGTCAACATTTATAACCTGTTCATGTAAAATCATTAGCCAATGCACCTCACAGAGCCTCCAATTCTTTAGGGTGATTGCAGATGAACCTTGACCATAATGTCCCTTGGCTGTTTTCTTTTCTGGCACCCCAACAACAGGACAGGAATAGATTGGCTGCAGTTGCAGGTTTTGCCAGAGTTCACTCCAGGGTCGAGAAAGAAGGCACGAACATTCCTGGTTATATTTGACTTAAGGCGAGAGACAAGGCAACACAGAGATCCCATGAAAATTGTGCTAACTCCCAGTATTTTGTCAGCAGAAAATTGGTAGTGAGAGGAAATAGGGAGGGGATGGAGGAAGAGTGTGTTGAACTGGCTCACTGCTTTTACTGTACCTGCTGGTAATCAATGCAATTTCCATTGAGGTTTTACAAAGACAATAGTAGGGATGCCTCAAGTTAAAGACCACACTTCCCAGTTTTTATGTTGAGCTGGTGTAAAAGATGAGACAGGGTCCAAACCACTGCAAAGCTCATATGACCTTTCCTACCTCCATAATTCTGAGAACATTAAGCATCCCTCTCTATATCCTTGACAACATCATTGGCAGCAGGGCCTTCAATCTCGATTCCAGCTCGGATTCCCTATCTGAACCTCTCTCAGCCCCTTCTGGCTCCTTTAAGGCTCTCCTCAAAATCTACTACTTTGACCAGTTTTTGGTCACCTGCTCAAATGTCTTTTGTCAATCATTCATGTCCAGTGAAGCATGTAGGATGTTTTTCGCTGATAAAGGCCTGTATAAACAGTCTACACTGTGTGCGGCATGGTGGATTAGTAGTTGGTGCTGTTGCCTCATAGCATCAGGGACGTTGGCTCGATTCTGTCCTCAGGCAATTGTCTGTGTGGAGTTTGCACATTATCCCTGTGTCTGTGTGGGTTTCTGCTCCAAAGATGTGCAGATTAGGTGGATCGACCATGGGAAATTGATCCATAGTGTTTGAGGATGGGTAGGTTAGGTGGATTAGCCATGGGAAGTGAGGGGTCACGGGGATAGAGTGGGCAGTGTGGGTCTGGGTGGGATGCTCTTCAGAGGATTATTGTAGGTCCGGATGCTCGCTTTCTGAACTGTTGAGATTCTGTAATTTCTACGGAGCAGGCATGAACTCAACCGAAAAGATTCCAGGCCCACCCTGAACTTTGGAAAAAGAAGAAAAAAAGAGGACACATCTTCATGGGTCAGCCTAACTCCCTCAGGGGTCCAGAAGCAGGCGTGGGCAATGCCAATGTACCTCACAGATGGGCAACTGTCCTGTTTTCCAGCCTATGGGGCAAGATTTACCAGGATGTTGCCTGGTATGGAGGGAAGGTCTTATGAGGAAAGGCTAAGGGACTTGAGGCTGTCTTTGTTAGAGAGAAGAAGGTTGAGAGGTGACTTAATTGAGACTTAAGATAATCAGACTGTTTGATAGGGTGGACAGTGAGACCCTTTTTCCTCGGATAGTGATGGCTGGCATGAGGAGACATAGCTTTAAATTGAGGGGTGATAGATATAGGACAGATATCAGAGGTAGTTTCTTCACTCAGTAGTAGGGGATGGAACGCCCTGCCTGCAACTGTAGTAGGCTCAACAACTTTAAGGACATTTAAATGGTCATTGGATAAACATGGGTAAAATTGGAATAGTGTAGGTTAGATGGGGTTCAGATTGGTTTCCGAGGTGGGGGCAACATCGAGGGCCAAAGGCCCTGTACTGCGCTGTAACGTTCTATGTTCTGTAAGCTGTAGTTTCTCTCATTGGCCAAGTGTGTGCTACTCTTCCACTGACCAAAATCCAAAATCCAGTCAGGGGTCAGCTTTGGCTGGCACTGATGGGGATAACTCTAGCACAACCTCAGAGTCACACCCCTTGGTATTTCAGGCCTGTGCCTTCCCCCACCCCCATCCCTACCCCTCGCCACGAACACTCCCCACCCCCACCACCTCCCTGCCACAGAAATATTCCTTCAAACAGCACATCATAAAAGCAGATCACGTTCCAGTTATGATGCTTAGAAAGCTGCGCTGCAGTACGAATGCTCCCTTTTCTGTGCAGTTTTTCTGTTTCCCACCCCATTGTGCGGATGTAAAACACTGCAACAATCAGCACAAGTAATAAAATCAAAATCTCCTGCTCCGTGGAGTCACCTTGGCTCCCTGGGGCATGGGAAATGTGATTTGAACATACACGCTGACAGAATCAATGGGGGATTCGAAGCTGAAGGAGGGAAGGAAGCAGCAGAGAGAAAGAACTTGTTTTTATAAAGAGCCTTTCCACAATGACAGGATCACTGAAAGCCCTTCACAGCCACAGAACTACTTCTAAAGTACGGTCAACTGTTGATATCTCGGCAAACACTCACAGCCAATTTACGCACAGCAAGGACTCGCAGATGACAGAGTGATTACTGAACCTGTTTCCTCTGGTGCTGGTGAAGAGAAGATTATTAATTGGAACAATGAATTGTGAGAGTCCAGTACCTTTCAGTGCACACAATGCATTACAATACCCTTTCCAGATGGTTATAGAAAATAATGAAAGCTGAAACATAGAAAGAGACATTGGGAAAACTTCACTCTCCTCTTCAGCTGATGGGTGATTTTATATTGATAAAGCTCAGCACACAGGCCGCCATTTAAAGTCTTGCAGAATTTGAGAATGACACTGCCCAGCTAACTGGCTCATCAGGCTTGTGCCTACTCTTTGGTTGACTTAATCAATTAATTTCACTCTCTTGCTTGGTCAAATCAGAATCCTGTGGGGTTTTTTTAAAATAAAAGATTTTTCAACAAGTCAAAAGGTAAAAGGTGACGGTGCTGGCAAACTGGACTAGATTAATTTAGGAAATCTGGTCAGCGTGGACAAGTTGGGACAAAGGTCTGTTTCTGTGCTGGACGTCTCTAAGAGTTCGCTTGTGAATGCTACATTGAACTGGTTGCTACTGGTCTGTTAGGGTATGCATTCTGTGAGCAGATGCCTCAGAGGGAACTCTCTCCTCATGTACCCTTTGGGTAACCGACGGAGAGGAAGCCAGACACAGCTGCTCTCCTTCCCATGACAACAGTCAGGCACATCATCTGAACTGGCCCAACTCCTGACTCAGGCCTTGGTGTCTCAGCTCCCTGACTGGGAAGGGAGAGGGCAGTCACACATTTTTAAGAAGTCTTGCTTTCAAAAAAGAGCACCCACACCATCTCAGGACTTTGCCAAATGCCCTGCAATGAATAAAGCATCACACCAAGCAAGACCAAGAGTGAGTTCCGAAGAAGAGCAACTGGACTTGAAAGCTGACCTCTGGTTTTTCTTGCCACCGATGCTGCCACACTTGAAGTCCTCAGCACTTTTGTTTTTAATCTCACGGTGGAGCCTCCTTTGCACAAAGTTACTTCATCACCCTGGGCCCAAACAGCTAGTTCTATTTCCTATACATTCCAACGTCCGAATCCACAGCAGCTAATCTGTGGGAAACTTAGTCGGCATGGATGAATTGGAGGGAAAGGTCTGTTTCTGTGTTGTATGACTAATATTCCTGTATCCAGACACCCAAGATCCCTCTGCATATCTGCAATTACTCTAAATATATTTAAGTAATATGCTGTTTCTAATTTCTTCCAACATCAGAATGGGCAAGTTCACATTTTCCTACATTATACTCCATTTTTCTCCACTCACTTAACTTCTATGTATCCCTTTACTGTTACCATATATATCAACATGCAGTCACTTCATCCATCTCATTGATCTAGACAGTAAATGTTATCAACATCGATTCCTGATGACGGGCTTATGCCCTCTATTCTCCTGCTCCTTAGATGCTGCCTGACCAGCTGTGCTTTTCCAGCACCACACACTCAACAGTAAATGTTATCAGTAACACTCCACTCATTACACCATGCCAACATAAAATGTCTCATTCATCCCCATTCTCCATTTTCAACTAGCTAACCAATCATCTATCCATGCTGATATTCCCCACATCACCAGCTCTCACTTTAATTAGTAACCTTTCACACAGCATCTTGACGGTGCCTTCTGGAAATATAAGGATACATTGTCTATATAGAAGACCCATTATTCACATTGCTTTCACTCCTTCATAAGAACACAACTTTCCTTTCACAAAAGAATGTTGACTCTGCTTAATTGCATCAAGATTTTCAAACTGTCCTATTTAACTCCTCAATAAAAGCAGCAGATTAGAGCATTTTTCCAGATGATAAAAAGGTGAGCTAAGAGGCTTTAATTTCCCACTTTCTCACGCCCTTTCTTCAATTGAAAGCTGACAATTGTTATTTTCCAATCTGATAACACCTTTCCAGAATGTGAAAAAATTTGGAAAAGAAGAATTCTCTTAAGAGCCTATAGTGTATAGCATACTCTTATAACGCTATAATAGAGTCCATCAGGACTGGCGATCTCTGTAATTCTAGTTCTAATTATTTTCTCAGGCACAAGTGATCACAGTTGTTTTAAGTGCCCTCCTCTCATTTATCTCTTGATTTACAATAATTTCTGGGATGTTAAGACAAACAAAATATCTATTCAATTTATCTGCCATCTCTTCACTTCAGATCATTAATATTCTAGACTCTATCTTCTCAATCTCCCTTAACTTAATATTCACTTTTTCTTTTTTAAATATCCGTTGAAACTCTTATCAGTTTTTATATTTTAAGCTAGCTTTGCCCATACTCCCTTTCTTCATAATTCTTCTATGGATCAAACATTGTTGAGCCTTTGTGGTACATTGGGAGATATGTCTACCAGCTGAGCTATCCTCACTTATGGTGGAGACTCCTTTGCACAAAATTATTTCATCACCCTGCACTCAAACAGCTCCTTCCATTCCCTGAACACTAGCCATTCCGACACCAGAATCCACGGCAGCTCATCTCAGGTCAACACCAAGCAGTAGGTCCCAGCTCCAACTCCTCTGCTGAGGTATTCCCAGCAACAAACATCTAACAGTAACCTGACTGATAGCAGCGGACATTTCCGTGCAAGGTACTGGGTTCATGTTTTGGGTCGATGGCCTTTTCCCATTCCGAAAATATTCTAACTCCCCCAATGTGCCAACTATCCAAACCCTTGCAAGAGAGTCTCCCATTTTCTCCAATAGAATTCAAGGAGGACGCTTCACCTGTGAGTGCCTGTTTTAGCTATTATCCAGCCAGTGGTCTGTTTGTTCAGGTGCTTAAGCTCCCTGCACTTTATAATGCGCATGAAACACTGCACCAACGACTTGCAGCTTATGACATGGATATCACACAGACAAGGGGCTAAAGCTGCTGTAAACCTCAGTCGCACCTCGATGCTGATTTCTTCTCTCTCATTGTTGATGCTTGACCAGGAAGTTGGAATAGAATAAAGGGAGATTGACTTCCTGTCCCAACAGTGCAGGGCCCAGGCTCATACTCCTAGCTTGGGTGCTCAAGGTGAGGACTAGCACTTCTCAGCATTGACATCCCACCATTTTGACAATAAAACCAATGGCTGCAGCAGAGTTCCCCAAGTGTTTGGGATATTTTGAGTAGTAAGAAGCACTTTGTCGTGTGTGCTCACTCCTGGTCGGCACATGGTTGTTATTTACATGAATGTGAATAGCGAGTACTTGGTAAGCTGCTCCTCGGCTGAAGCATCACAACTTAACCTGGTCCTTTCCCCTTCAGGTATTAGGTTTTCTGAGTTGGATTGCTGGATGGCACTCGCAAGAGATTATTCTGAATCAAGAAATAAAGAAAATCCCAGCAACCAGACTAAGTCCCTGGCTGAAATCCACCAAGTCAGTACAGAATGGGGTTTAAACCCAGGGTCAGGATGATCTGGAGGACTGGAATCTTTACTGGTCAACTCCCCAATGAGCCAGAAGAACCTTACTGGTGCTGCAAATTCAAAACGAAGATTGCACTCTCATTTTTACCCCATCTTTAATCTCACACCACTTTCCGTTCCCACACAATTTCACCATCTCCCTCCAGGCACAAAATGACTGCTGGGCCAATATTACTTTGTAAATCACAGAATGGTGGAACCATTAAGCACACAATAACACCTCTTGAATCATCACCCACATTGGGTCTCCACCAGAGTAACTCTCATTCTTGGAACTGTTCTTGGAAATCCATTTTGTGCCTTCTCTAATGCTTCCACATCCATTCTAAAATGTGGAGACAGAAACAGATACCTCAACTGAGGCTAACCAATATTTAATATGGGTTAAATAGGACTCCTTTGCTTTTGCACTCCCCATCCTATTTATGCTTCCTGAAGTGCTATGCCAGTTTTAATGATTTATGCACATATACTGTCAGCTCCCTTTGCTTCTGCACTTGCGATAGAATTGTACCCTTTGTTTTAAAATAATGCTCGATGTTCTTCCTATCAAAACAAATCACTTCACACTTGCCTGCATTAAATTCCAGCTGCCACTTGTCTTCCCATTCCACATTATCAATGTCCTTCTGAAGTTTGGTAATATCCTCCTCACAGCTCACAATACTTCCAAAGTTTGAGTCATCCACAAATTTAAAATGTGCATTCCACACCTAAGCCTGGATCACATACATAGGAGGGCTGCTAACACAGTAGAAATGTACTTAATGATCTTCTCTCAGTCTGAAAACAACTTCACAACAACCCTGTCACCATGCCTTTAATGAATATTGGCTTCATTCAGTTAAAAGTCACAGAACACCAGGTTATAGTCCAACAGGTTTATTTGAAAGCACTAGCTTTCAGAGCAACGCGCCTTCATCAGGACATCGATGAAGGTGACAATCATTGATGAAGGAGCAGAGGTCCAAAAGTTAGTGATTCCAAATAAACCTGTTGGACTATAACCTGGTGTTGTGTGACTTTTAACTTTGTCCACCCCAGTCCAACACCAGAACCCCCAAGTCATAACTTTATTCATGTCTCTTTCAAAGATTTTCTAAAGGATTTCGATGAAGCTGTATGCATAAATGTGAATTGTCACTGCAGCGTGTATACAAGTCCCAGTTTTCTACAATTGCCCATTTTTACCTTGTAGGAAAGAGCGGGCTTTTACTCGATTCTTCAATTACAATGGGTGGAGGTAGGTTGTGGGAAGAGATTGAAAAGTGCATCCAAACTCCACAGGACAGGAATAATGTATTTTTAAAATGAATTCCATGGTAAAGAAGGTGGGACACTGGGAGCCAAAGATCAGGTGACTGTCATCCCAGTTTGGGCTCAAAGACTGGGCACTGAGTTAAGCTTCCTTTGCTCTGCTCAATCTCAGCCAGAAGGTTCCTTTGCACAGCAGTGACATTTTCCCATTTCCTACAACCCCATCGGGCTGTGGCCTCTCAGACAGCCAATTCAGGCCAGAAAGTGGGGATCCATTTTGTACTCAGCGTTCAAAACCAAATCAGAGAATGAGCTCATTGCTGAATTTTGAACGGCAAAACACAAGGCCAGAATATAGGCGTTCAAACCGAGCCTTTCGCTGCTTTATTCAAATTAAATATTGTGAGCATGCATTCAAGAGGGTTAAATAGGAGAACTGTGGCTTTCTATTTTTATTTGATTATATCAGAGCCCTAGTTTAATTGCATCGTTTGGAAACAAGAATGAATTGTAGATTTTTTTCTTTAACCAGGCATCAGAAACGATTGCACATTATGGCAGAGGAGTATAGAGAGTACAGGAGAGGGCTATGTCAAATAACCAGACGTGACAACTCCAACGCGCTTTGTTAGAGCCCAAAATCTAGCCCTCCTCAAACAAGAGGTCATCAAAAACTCTACCGCCTCCATCTTAACTCCTTCCACGTCCTGTTTACCTGTGCCTCCTGACTGACATCGGCCTCCAGTCAAGCAACATCTTGATTTTTAAAGTTGTCTTAATTTTGACTATTACTCCATAGTCTCGTCCCTCCTCATTGATGTAACCACTTCCAGCTCCTCAATCCTCAAAGATGACTCTATTATCTAATTAAGGGGATGGGATGGGGTGGGGGGGGGGGGGGGGAAGGGGGGTGTGAGAGGAGCTGACATGTAAATACATGAAAGTGAGGGGATGGGAAACGTTTGGATTATTATATGGCATTATTTGACAAGATTGTGGGGCCCTTGATTACGAATCCAAGTGAAAAATCCAACCCTCAAGTTCTGAATGCTCAGCTTCCTGATGTCTGTGCACTTTCCACTGAGGGTCATGAACTGTGAACAGGAGAGAGGGCACTGCCGGATGTGTGGGCAATATCACATGATACTGTGGGAGAATTGTTTCACTATGACAACAGGGTATGACGCCATGAAGGGGTTCATTATTTATCCTTTGCTAAAAAAAATTCTAATCTTTACTATTAGAACCAGCTCGTGATGGAAACAGCAGCAAACAATTTTATGTCAGATTTGACAATTCTTCTATCATCTGGTTCACCTTGAAGTAATCAGAGAGGGACGGAAATGAGAGTTTATTTTTTTAAACAAAAGTCAGGTTTGACCAGAAGATAGTTTGATCAGATTTTTGTTGACAATCCCTTTCCTCTTCCTGCAGTCAGCATAAGTAGAGATCAACAGTTGGTCATTTGTACCTCGAGGGCTGTTAACCCAACCGATGGAAAAACTGAATTGTCACAGATAGCCTCACCTTCTTCCTGGGATAAAGGGGAATCCATTTTTCAATCATGAATGGGATGGGGGTGTCGTCAGTACAGGAATAACCTCTTATCCCCCCTGTGATTGTTACACAGTGGGAATGGCTCATTTGCTTAAATGCCCATGGTTCATTAAGTAAAGGCATTTGAACAACGCTGCAGGAGTTTTAAAATACTCCCAGGGGTTTGCAAGGTCACTGTAGGCGACAATTAGGCCAGACCAGGTAAGGACAGTGGGTTCCGTTTCTTGATGGAAACCAGAAAATTAATCTAAATGCTAGCTTTAATGCCATGGCCCTCTCCCCTGATCACAGTTCATGACCCGCAGTGGAAAGTACACAGACATCAGGAAGCTGAGCATTCAGACCTTGAGGGGTGGATTTTTCAGATGGATTTGTAATCAAAGGCCCCACACCACCTTGTCAAATTATGCCATATAATAATCCAAATATAAAAGTGTTGCATATTAGAGGGAGAGTCAGAGTCAGATGTACAGCACAGAAAGAGACCCTTCAGTCCAACTGGTCTTATGGTCTTAACTCGTCCATACTGACTAGATATCCCAACCCAATCTACTCCCACTTGCCAGCACCCGGCCATAACCCTCCAAACCCTTCCTATTCATATGCCCATCCAGATGCCTTTTAAATGTTGCAATTGTACCAGCCTCCACCACTTGCTTGGAGGACTTTGTAACCCAGGGTAGTGCACTGGGGACATGGGCTCAAATGCCACCACAGCATTTGATGCAATTTAAATTCAATTTCAAAGAGCTGTGACATAAAACTAATCTCAGTAACAGTGACCATGACCATGACCATGCTCATTGTTGTAAAAACCTCTCTGGTTCACTAATGTCCTTAAGGGAAGGAAATCCACAATCCATATCTGGTCTGGCCTACACATGACTCCACAGGAAGGGATTGACTCTTAAATGCTCTTAAGGGTCAATTAGGGATGGGCACCAAATGCTGGGGTTGTTGCAAAGTTTACACTAAACAAATAAATGAAGTGTTTTAACCCTACTTTCAAGGCAAAATAGAATAACTTGGAGATACTAGCAAGATACAAGTGAGGGTTCAGAAGAGATTTACCACGATGTTGCAAAGTATGGTGGGTTTGAGTTACTGGAGCATAGGAGGTTGAGAGGTGACCTTACAGAAGGTTATAAAATCATGAGTGATATAGGTAGGTGTCTTTTCCCTAGGTTGGGGGATTTTGAGAGTAGGGGGCACATATTTAAGGTGAGAGAGATTTAAAAAAGACATGGGGGCAACTTTTTTATACAGAGAGAGTGGTTCGCGTGTGGAATGAACTTCCAGAGTTAAGTGGGTACAATTACAATGTTTAAAAGACATTTGGATAGATACAGGAATAGGAAAGGTTTGGAAGGATATGGGCCAGGAGCTGGCAGGTGGCACTAGTTTAGTTTGGGATTGTGTTCGGCATGGACTGGTTGGATCAAAGGGTCTGTTTCCATGCTGTATGACTCTATGGCTGCTTCTCACTATAAAGAATACTTATTTTTTGCACTCCTTGAGACAAAACTGTCCCTGCACTGGTAGACCCGGACTTCTCCTGATTCCTATTTCACAGTTGCATTACTTTGTGACCTCAAAGTCTCTCTGGATCCCAGCCCAGGAACAAATGGCTTAAACAATCCAGACACTCAGTATCTGGATCTACACAAAGATGGTCAAATCAATCTGTTGAGGGAGCGGGGTAGCCATGATCCAGATAAAAAGCAAAATAATGCAGATGGAGGAAATTGAAAATAAAACCAGAAAGTGCCGGAGAAACTCAGCAGGTGTGCAGAAACAGAGTTCACGTTTAGAGTCCGATGTGATTGCCCTTCAGAACTCCAGGCGTTCACTCCACAGATGGTACCAGACCCGCTGAGTTTCTCCACCACTTTGTACATTTTTAATTTTGAGGCCGTGATCCCAAGTACAATTCAGCCTGTTCAGATGAGATCAGGACAGAAAGCACAAAGGGTTTTGCCGAGGGATTGCGCTGCTGTAAATTAATGTAAATCCACAGCTCCACTTGGGTCTAATCGGTTTTGAAAACTCCCGAGGCGTGGTCATGATTAACTGCCGTACATTTCCAGTTTTATTGGTAACAATCTGGAAAATATGCTCACAATAAAATAAAATTGCCTTGCGCTTTGCAAGACAAGTTATAAAAAGCAAGGTCTACAGAGCTGCGGCCTGCGGCTCTGTAAATGGCTGGAAATTGCTGAATTACACATAACAAGAAAATAAATGGAGAGCGAGAGGCAGCTTATACCTCACTTCCAAAATGAACTGCCTGAGGGAGGCTGAGGCAGTGCCATCACATATTCATCACTTTCCTGTCTTCGGTTTTCATTTATCTTTAGCCACTGCCTATTAATGAATCAGAGGATGATTCCTGCACAGGGGGACTATTTGCCCTGTAGACTCTGTTCTGGATTTCTACAAGAGCAACTGATCTAATCTCACTCTATGACTTCATCCCAGTAACCCTGAAAATTCCTTTTCCTCGTCAAGTGCTTTCCATCAGCATCAATCACAACAGATCCCAGATCGCAACCACTCGTTGCACAATGTGGCTTGTCCCCCTTTATCACTTTTGCGTATCATCCCAAATCTGGGTATTGTATGTGACCTCCTGTTCGTGAGACTATTCAATGTGATAAACCGCTCCATCCAGGATTAATACAAAACAGAGATCAAGGAGCATTCCATTCCATTCCACTGAACTAGAACCCAATCAGAGTCCTACAGGAGTGCAGCAAGGAAGCAGACCCTTCGGTCCAAATCATCCATGCCGACCAGATATCCTAAACTGATCTACTCCTATTTGCCAGCATGTGGCCCATATGCCTCTAAATCCTTCCTATTCATATCCCCATCCAGATGTCTTTGAAATGTTACAATTGTACCAGCTTCCATCACTTCCTCTGGCAGCTCATCACACACACTCCACCCTCTGCATGAAAAAGATGCCGCTCTTGAATCTTCCCCACCCCTCACCTTCATCCTGTGCCCTCTAGCTTAGAACTCCCCAGCCTGGGGATAAGACCTTAACTACTCATCCGATCTATGCCCCTCATGATTTGGTAAATCTCTTATCAGGTCACCCCTCAGCCTCCGATGCTCCAGGTAAAATAAACCCAGCCTATTCAGCCTCTCCCTATAGTTCAAACCCTTCAACCCTGGCAACATAGTTGTAAATCTTTACTGAACTCTTGCAAGTTTAGCAACATCCTTCCTAGAGCAGGGAGGCCAGAACTGAATGCAGTATTCCATTGGCCTCATCAATGAGCCACAATATGACCTCCCAACTCCTCTACTCAATGCACTGACCTCTAAAGGCAAGCATCTTCCGCCACAACACAGTGGATCGCTCCTGCCTCAAATTTGTCTTTTTTTTCCAAAATGAGGATTGGGGGGGGACGAGGAGAAAAGTAACTTTTTCGATAAAAATTGGTAATTTGAACTATGGAATCACTCAACTGTTCAGGTACATGTAGGGTGCACACCCTCGCACAGACACCTCCTTAGTTACAATCTTTCCACTGCTAATGGTCATTCACAGGGAGAATTTCTCACTCACGAGAGGCCTTCTTTGCAATTGGCTTGGCATGTAACCATGACAATGGGTGCAGAAGATCCAGCCTTCATTGTTTTCAAGAACCAGCCCCTGAATATCAGTAATATCGGCTTCATTGGGTGGAACTGCTTTGTCACACAAAGCCTACTTGGCCTACTCTTCAATATTTTGTTACCTCAGCTTCTAACCTCTCAGGTCTCCCCATGAGATACAAAGCAGAGCATTCGGGTTAATAAAATATTTTTTTAACAGCCAAAACATTTGGGTTGGAAGCCTAGGGGGAATAGCTGAACTAAAATTAAGTCTTCCTTCCAACCCCACCCCCCCCACCTCGGTTTCTCTGCTCAATAAACACTACAGTAAATCAGCTCACTGCCTGCCAACTCCCCCACTCTCAAGTGCAAGTTCCTGAGTCTCCCAAAGCGAACTCTATAGCGATTATTAGATTGTTGTCTGGGAGACAACATTCCAAGCCAGGCTGCTCCTCTGTTTGGCTTCAGAAACAGATCGGAGCATGGAAAGAAAACAGATCCAATTGAGTGCGCTCCCATCCCACACTGCAGCCAACTCTCCTTCCCCAACAACAGCCCACACGTCCGTCACCTGCCCACCCCCCACCTTCCCCCCCCACCCCAACTCCGCATCCCTCCCCGCCCCCATGCCCAACCATCCAGCTTTGATAACCCTTTGAGTCCCAAAGATGATTTGGTAGCTCAAAAGGAGAATCGAGAGACTTAATTCCGGAGACCTTCCACGGAAGAGCAACCCACTCTTAGATGTATGTATCATTTTCATATCTTTGGAACCATACCCCAACAAAATTGGACAGCACCTCACCTGTTCACTGATTGGCAAAGGCTCCTGTCAAGGCCGATGCAGTTAAGATTGCTGCTATAAATCTAAGGTTATTGCTGTGGCCTTCAAAAAGCAACTGGCCCCATCAATTTTCTCCTCAACTTCCTTGTTTGAAAGAAAGCACTGCATGCAACTCATCTTTGGTTGGAGTTTACCTTGTCACCTCCTGCAAAGTGTGAGCTATATTTGAAAACTCCATAAGGGGAAGACAAGAGGAAATAAATATTTCATTTGCATCCCTCTACAATGGCTGGATTGCTATGTGCGCCTGCGGTGTGGTGCAGGGGCAGAGTCGAACACATGAGCAAGTACAAAGTGCTATCCCCAACCTGGGCACTGATAAAGTCCCTTGGACCAGGGGAAGGGTAGTGTCGAGATTGAGCTGGAAACATGTAACATGTGGAGCATTAGTTAGTGCCTTCAGTGGGAGAAAAATCTAAGAAAAATATAACTTTAATATTTCTAGGGAAGCTTGGGACGGGTTTTGCACAATATCCTTCATTTAACCAGCTCAGTCTGTAAAAGCAAAATAAAGATTAATAGTCAGAGCTTATAACAAATCTTGGCTTTCGATATTTCAAATAAAATTGTTACTTCGGGGACAATTTTAACTATCACGATGTAGTTGATTCTGTTTGGTATATTCCTCGTATGACACACACACACACACACACACAGATAGTGACTTGGGTTTTCAGGTGTTCGATGAATACCAGATGTTTCTCCTGATGAGTGGCTGGGTAAACCCAAACATTCATTACCAATTCTGCTGGGATCTCCCAGGAAGATCAACACCAATCAGGCAGAGGATGTTGTGTTGTTTGTCCATTTCTAAGTGCATTTAATTACCTGAGTGTTGCAGGAAGCAGAGTTGATTGCCTCCGTGCATCCAAGACGCTGCCTCATGCCAACCACCTTCAAGATTACTCTCTCTCTCTCACACACACACACACACACACACACACACACACACACACAAAAAAAACAGTGCCCACCTGTGAATTAGCAATGCCATCAGGCAAACTCCAACATCGCTTACAGTCTCTGACTGCCACCCTCCCTGTGCCTGACATCAGCTAGTCTGCTATTTACATCACATTTTTCCACACCATTTCATAATGACTTGGGAAATCAGCAAAGGGGGTGGGGGGGTGAGTGTGTGAGAGAGAGTGTGTAGCAGGAAGACAGCAAGCAACAAGTGCGCAGCAGGGGAGATCAAGGGAGAGAACAGAGAGGGCGAATGAGTGAGAAGAAACACATGAAGGAGAGGGGTGAGGGAATGAAGAGTGACAAAGGGAGAGAGTGCAGATCGAGTGGGAGAGGCAGAGAGACAGCAAGAGAGCGAGTGAGAATGTGGGGGAACCAAACAGGAGGAGTGCATGCAAGGGAACGAGTGTGCTTGAGGAGGGGAGGCACAGCACGAGTAAATGCCACACAATGCCAGGCAAAGAGAGAGTGAGGTAAAACAAAAAGAGTGCAGACAGAACGAGAGACTGGCAGAGTACAACAGAGTGTGAGAGCGTGTGAAAGACAGTGACAGCAAGAGAGTGGCTGACCACGAGGCAGGGAGGAGTGGCATGAGAGAATGAGAAAGAGTGATGGAGCAGGAAAGAGCGAGGGAACTAGAGAGCAAAGGAAACGCATGAGAAAAAGGGAGAGCGGCAGAATATGCAAGTCAACAGGAGAACCTGGAGCTGCTCTCTGGAGGAAATGATTGCAGGCTCCTCCGCTCTGGCATGGCCTGCTTTAGCCCAAGGGAGACCTTGCCCATGTGCTCAACCCTGCCAGCTAACAGCAGGAGTCCTCCCTTTTCAAAATCCTGTCTGAGAGCACCCAGCAAGCACAGAACCTCACTCCCCAGCACAGGATGGGTTACATTGCAAACACTAACTCAGAGTGGTGGGCTGGGATCGATCGATCATCCTGTTTATATTCTGCGAGAATCATTTTCCAAAAGTTTCCAAAACTCAGGGTGAGCACAGTGTTATGCAATTTAAGTGCACTGAGTGACATCTTGTAACAAGGCGTTTACAAAGAAGGGTCAGTCATGTCGTACTTATGACCACAGCAACAGCCTGCATTTATATGGCACCTCTACACAAGAAAGCAAACTAAAACCGAAGAAGCTTTAGGACAGGTGATCAAAGGCTCAGGAAGAAGCAGCATAGGCCAACACCAGGCACAGCCAAGTTAGAAGGCAGATGCCCACAGCACAGTTTGGTGGAACGACAGGGCTGGCAAAGCTGAGGCAGTACCCAAACAAACCCTCAAAGCAGTATCAAAAGCAATTCCCAGCCTTAAACGTGGCAAAGCCTGGCAACACCCTGACTAACTCCAGCAACTGCAGGCCTCAGCATAGGGATGTCCTGTGGGAACATTCAGAGCAGAACAGACAGGCCTGAACCTCAAATCTATGGCAGCACCAGCGTTGGCAAATCCATACGACATTCCCAGACAGAGGCAAGACCCCCCCCCCCCCCCCCCAGAGAGACACGGTCACACACACGACAAGTTTTGCTGTGGGTTACCCATTGACAGTTGCAGAGTGATGCACAATGAAGATTAGTATCTCCCAAGCACAATCTTGGGCGGCACGGTGGCACAGTGGTTAGCACTGCTGCCTCACAGCACCAGAGACCCGGGTTCAATTCCCGACTCAGGCGACTGACTGTGTAGAGTTTGCACATTCGCCCCGTGTCTGCATGGGTTTCCTCCAGGTGCTCCGGTTTCCTCCCACAGTCCAAAGATGTGCACGTCAGGTGAATTGGCCATGCTAAATTGCCCATAGTGTTAGGTAAAGGGATAAATGTAGGGGAATGGGTGGGTTATGCTTCGGCGGGTCGGTGTGGACTTGTTGGGCCGAAGGGCCTGTTTCCACACTAAATAATCTAATCTAATCTAATCTAATCTTAGATTGAAGAGATTTTCTCAGTTCCAGATGTTTGCACGTGCATTAAGCTCAGATCTGTTGCTTTCTTGGACTTGGAAGCCATTGGCCCCCAGCCACAAGAACAAAGAACCAGCAACACCTCAGCACCCTGGAACCACCCATACACACACGTGTACACTCACATGTACACACAGCAGAAACCAGAGCCCAAATCAGATCATTTTAAACAGAGTTGTTTACTGTAAGCTCTCCACTTCTGCTGTAAGGAATTTCTATTCAATATTCTTGTAATATTTTTTGAATGAAACCGTATGTATTTTGCAGAATTTCATTTGGACGGAGGGGATCAGAGTTCAGTGCAGAGGCTTGTAAAAGTATGAGGTCGTGTGCAGCAATTGGCTGTGGCCAGCAAGTTCCCCCACTACTTGAATGAAGTTCAGTACATTTCCCCAGGCACTTGTCTAACATGACCACACTTCATTCCGTTCCCTCCACACCCCCACCCTTTCCAAACTGCCCCAGAATTTGTACCTCAAGGGCCAAGGCATGAGCGGGGAGTGCTTAATATGAGAATGTCATTCATCTAATAAGTATAACAGGAAACAAGTCGAAATTACTGTTACGTAGAGGGCTGAGAAAAACCATAGCCATGAATTATATTAAATAAACCCATCACCAGGACAGTGTAGCCAGTCGACTATTATTCTACTGACCATTCACCATCTGTAATCTCGTTCGGTCTCACTACCAACCGTCTTAATCAAATTTGCCACAAATCGCTTCCAAGATCCACACAGATTGCTCACCATCTTTGGACTCGAGAATATTTAATACTGGCACACAGCTGAACAAAGCTGTACCGAGAGCTATATCCACACCAGCACTTGTTTAATTCAGATCATAACACACTGATGGCCATGACTAGCTTCAGGCTGTTAACTCACCAACTTCAGAAGCCTTAACCCAAGACCCTGAACCCGTAAAACAGTGATTGGATCTAGGGATGTGCAGAGAGTTAATTATATTCATGGAAGTTTAAAGCATGGGTTGACGCTAATTAGCCCATCATCTACATACTGGCTGACATGTAGTCAAGTGCAAATGCAAATTCTTCTTAACATGTTGAGGAGTTTCTGCCTCCAACCTGTCAGCAGGCAGCAAATTCTAAATTCCCAACACCCTCCAAACAATTCACTTATTGATTCCCCTCAAAACCTTCAATAACATCTGCCTAACTCTATACCCTCTGCTCCACCATCCACCCCATCCTGGTTATCCATCAGTCAACCAGAGAAGATGAAACCTTCCTGTTCACTCAATCTTCACCACTCAATTTCCTCTGTTCCAAAACAAATGGTCTAAGCCTGGTCAACATTTCCGCATAACAAAAACTCTTAAGTGCGGTCAATACCATTGTAAATCTCTTCTGCATCATCTCCAGTGCAACCAACCTATTCTATAATGTAGTGACCTGAAATGTACACAGTAGTCCAGCTCTGGGCTAAGTAGTCTTTTTTCCAGACCAGCAATACCCTCCCAGCTTCTATGTTCTCGGCCTTGGCTAATGATACATCCATGCCTCATTAACCATCTTAGTTGTCTATACAGCAATTTTATGGGGTCCATCTGTTCCACAACACAATAACCAACCTCTGCTTTGTTAACCTTCCTCAAAAATGCAATACATAGAGTCACAGAAATGTACAGCACGGAAATAGACCCTTTGGTCCAACTCATCCATGCCAACCAGATATCCTCACCTAATCTAGTCCCAGCTGCCAGCACCTAGCTCACATCCCTCCAAACCCTTCCTATTCATATACCCATCCAGATGCCTTTTAAATATTGCAATTGTACCAGTCCCCACCACTTCCTCTGGCAGCTCATTCCATACATGTACCACCCTCTGTCTGAAAAAGTTGCCCCTTAGGTCTCATTCATATCTTTCCCCTCTCAGCCTAAACCTATGCCCTCTAGTTCTGGACTCCACCACCCCAGGGAAAAGACCTTGTCTATTTGTCCTGTCCATGCCCCTCGATTTTATAAACCTCTGTAAAGGTCACCCCTCAGCCTCCGACGCTCCAGGGAAAACAGCCCCAGCCTGTTCAGCCTCTCCCTATAGCTCAAATCCTCCAAACCTGACAACATCCTTGTAAATCTTTTCTGAACCCTTTCAAGTTTCACAATAAGTGTCCGATAAGGAGGAGCACATCTTGCTTTGCCAGGTTAAACTTCTTGTTGGTATTGTTTTGACCCAATGCCTAATCTACTGATATTGTCCAGCAGTTTACCTATTGTGTATCCATTACTTGACCTTTGCACTGAAGTCGTACCTGCAATCATTGGAATTTGTTATGTGCAAACAAGTCCCCAAAACATTTGAATGTTTCCATATTCCTTTTACAGAAGTTCTTGACTCATTCTAGGTCAACATCAGCCCTTCACTTACTCAAGAAGTATAAGCAAAGGCAGTGTCACAGATTGTTCCACAAAAATGGAGCAGCACAGGGAAAACCAAACTGTTCTGACCTAGCATCTGCACTTGAGTGGAATGTTAGAGTCACCACGAGCAAAAATCTCAAGCTACTTTTCTCTCTTCCCAGCGGAGGAAAACCTAAAATAATTTGTAATGATCTGCCCAGATTGAGATCAGCTATCTCAGCACAGTACACAGTACAAAGCAAGAATTACATTTTGTTCCTGTTGAGTAAGGGCTTCAGAAGATGTGATGATGCATATGTCAGCCATGTGATAATGTATCATAGCTGCACATCACTGAACATAAGCAATACAGCATAGGCAGAATTACACTACAATATATCAAACTAGACTACACAACTCTCTCGAAGACACTGAGTGACAGATCCCTTTCTTTCCCTTTCAAGAATACCAAAGGTCAGAAGACTAAAAGCCACTTTGAACACTGCTGTGGGAAGGCGCTGTGTGCAGTGAGAGTCAGAGGTGAAACACCACTGGTCATCCCTCCACTGCAGGTAAATAGAAAGGAAATCTCTCCGTCTCTGCAGAAAACAAAAAGCAAGCAAAATCAGAATTGAAAGGAATCAGCAACAGATCAGCTAACTTGCAATGCCAACCATCTCAAGGGACAGCATGGTGGCTCAGCATTGCTGCCTTACAGCACCAGGGTCTCCGGTTCAATTCCAGCCTTGGGCGACTGTCTGTGCGGAGTTTGCACGTTCTCCCAGTGTCTGCATGGGTTTCCTCCGGGTGCTCCGGTTTCCTCCTGCAGTCCAAAGATGTGCAGGTCAGGTGAATTGGCCATGCTAAATTGCCCATAGTGTTAGGTGCATTAGTCAGAGGGAAATGGGACTGGGTGGGTTAGTCTTCGGAGGATCAGTATGGACTGGTTGGGCCGAAGGGCTGGTTTCCACGCTGTAAGGAATCTAATCCAAAATTAATTCTGTACCTACCAACTTCAGTCATGTGTGCATCATCCAATGAAATGGTTACAAAATCCATTGTTTGCTCTACTCGGGACCCAAAGCTGATTTGTATATCTTTTTAAACTTTGTTTTGCACTCACCTCTCATTCCTAAGCTGTGTGCATTGTGTTCTTCTTACAATTAGTAACTTATAAACTCACTCTTTCATTAACTAAAGAAAAACTGGTGAAATTAGCTCTTTTTGAAACATAATTACATTTGAACCAACAGAGGGGACAGCTGAATAAAGAACAAAAGCCAGTACATCCTTTCGAGAGCTTGACAAATTGGGACATTACCCCAGAACTGTAATAAACTGGGGAACCTCACTTGGGATCTGGTGGTGATTACATTTTGAGGTCTATGCCTGAAGATGGGTCTTGACTTTGTCTTCTCTCCAACCAAGTCTGTCTTCACCCAAACTCAGCGGGACGTCAAACCACGTGATAAAAAGAATACCCATCAACACCTTCAAGAGAGAGAGTCAGCACAAACCAATAACTCAACATGGGACCAACCAATATTGTACCACGCAGTAACACACTAATATATCCATTGTATTGCCGAACTGTTTAGGGAACATTCCTACAAGAAATTTAAATGTTTTAAATTCAAGTGAGAGATGAAGCAGTGACTTTCTCATTAAGATGACACTTCAGTTGAAGCCCAGTGAAATGCTAGATGATGGTGTCTGGCCATGCTGGCTCATTAGGCCATATGAGGTGCTGCATCATGGTGTGCTGCATAAAATTTTTACATAACCCTTTCAGACCCAGTTAGAATATATCAGAGCATCTTAAACAATTCTAGACATCCCTAAGCACTTCACATTTACTTCTAAAGGAAACAGCAATATGTGAAATGGGGTGGTTAATTGGCAAATGAAAAAGGGTCCCACACAGAGCAACTGCACAAACGATCACAGAATTGTTACAGCACAGGAGATGGCCATTTGACTCATTGTGCCTACACCACCTCTTCAAATGCACATCAATACCTCATGCCAATCTCCTGCTTTTACCCTGCTACTTCATATTTTGCTTTTATCCAAATAGGTCACTCAATGCCCTCTGACAAACTGTTTTAGTGTTGGTTGGCATTATTCCAGGGCACTAGGAAAACTCACTGCAGCTTCTGGAAGTGCCAGAGGAGGTTTGTACAAATCGCCCAAAAGGCCAGGTGAGGTCCAGTCCAACTGATCAAAGTCTGCAGTGTAATGGGTCAGCCTCCATGACATGACTGAACCTTATCGTGATGTGTGACCCACAAGCCATCAGGCAAAGAGACATAAGTGTTCCCACTCAGTTGAAACTAACAGTTTTAAAACTGGGCCAAAACACTTAAAACCAATAAAGGTTTAGATTTACAGTGCTCAAGCCCAGCAGCCAATGGATGTACAAATGAATCCTAATGACCAGATGAGTGTGGGTGGTCGGCCAAGACACCCAGGCACATCCCTCAGCAACATCATGGGATCTTACCAATGGGCAGGTGTGTCCTTCATTCACAGGGAGTCTCAACCTCAAACTGAACAGTTGGATATTTTCTGATCAACCCATTACGAGATGTTACTACACACCTCTGGAGTAGGTGGGTCTCCCATTCTGGCCTCCTGCCTCAGAAGTGGGGACACGAGCCCGACACAATGCAGTCAATCAATATCTCAATATTCCACTCAAGTTTCAGCTTCCATTGGCTGCTCAAAGCTAATAAGGCATGAACCCACAATGTTTTCACTTAATTGGGAGGCTCTACCAACAAGATCAAACCAATCGAAGCACTAGGAGACAGTAGCAATATCAGCAGCTTCAAAGAAATACTGAAGTTTTTTTCTCACCTTAAGGGCAATCACTGAATTGAGTGAACACAAGGCAACTCTAAAGAAGAGTCAAACCAGAACCATTTATGTTTCTCTCTCCACAGATGCTGCAAGACCTGCTGAGTTTCTCCAGCATTCTCAGTGCTTGTTGCAGATTTCCAGCATCTGCAAGTATTTTGCTTCTATTTAAATATCTCAGGTGGCAGGCTTGGGGTGGAAAGTTATTTGTAAGTATGCATCAAGAATCAAAAAGAACTCGGAGATAAATATAGCAAGGGCACTTTTGTTGTGTGACGAACAGTTCTCAATTGTTTTTTAGGGGGCTTGCCCAAAGAGCTAGTCGATTTTGAGTTATCATTGTCACGTGCACCTAGCTACAGTGAAAAGTTTTGTTTTAGATTAGATTAGATTAGATTACTTACAGTGTGGAAACAGGCCCTTCGGCCCAACAAGTCCACACCGACCCACCGAAGCACAACCCACCCATACCCCTACATCTACCCCTTACCTAACACTACGGGCAATTTAGCATGGCCAATTCACCTGACCTGCACATCTTTGGACTGTGGGAGGAAACCGGAGCACCCGGAGGAAACCCACGCAGACACAGTCAGTCTCCACACAGTCAGTCGCCTGAGGCGGGAATTGAACCCGGGTCTCTGGCGCTGTGAGGCAGCAGTGCTAACCACTGTGCCACCGTGCCCATTCCATATAAAGTGCATCTGGGTAATAAAACAGTGATGAATACAATGTTATTCTGCAGAGAAGGTGCACAAAGAGTGAGATCAACATTAAAATTTCAAATTTGAAAGGTCCATTCAGAAGTTTAATAACTACGGGGAAGAGTCTGTTCTTTAATCTGTTGGCACACGTTTAAGCTTTTGTAACTTCTGCCCAACAGAAGTTGGAGGGGTCTTTGATGATGTCGGCTGCCTTCCTGAGGCAGTGAGAAGTGCAAGATGGAGTCAGTGGATGGATGGTTGGCCGGCTTGTGTGATAGAAACTATAGGGAGTTGTAGGCACAGCCCAGTCTATCTGATACTGCCAGCATTTGGTGTGGATGTTGAGAGCTGAACATGGAACGTACAGCACAGAATTCCTTTCAGCTTCATGTCTGCCTTCTCCTCGAATTCACATCCACTTTTCCTTGTGGTGGCATCAGTATTCTACTCACTTCCTGGATCAGGCAGTCTCTCGTAACTCCCTATTGAATTTATTTGTCACTGTTTTGCATTTTACAGCCTCTGGTTTGGAACTCTCTAAACAGAGAGATCTCCCTTATATCCACCTTATCAGACCCCACGAAGTGATGAAAATCCTCCACCAGCTCACCCTTCTCAACAGCAGTGAGCTCACAGTTCTGGTAGATCCTTGATAAACCTCTTTCTTGGCATCTTCTCCAATGCTTCAATGTACTTTTATTCAAGAGTTAGAAATCAAACTATTTCGATTCTGGGAATGAACTCACACTGGTTCCTTCTTCACCCTTAGCAACCAGTGTTGCAACTTTAAATGACTTGTGTACCTTTACATCAAGATCCCTTGCTCCTCTGCCCCATTTATACTGGGATTTCTAATAGAATCTAATATAATACAAATCCCATGTGAATGAAGGGGTTGAATGCAGTAAGCACATGCTTTGTAAAAAGGCTCCATTAGATTTGCTCATTGGCACTGCAGCATTCTGAAGGATAAAAGGAAAAAATTGGCTACAGAGTGTCACATTCATTGTCATGCTGGCTTCTGAGAACAGGCAGATACTGACTTTTGTTGAGTAGATGAAATCAAGAGCACAAAATTAAACAGAAGGTATGATCATGACACAGCAAACAAACTGCTCATCAAGCTGTCTTGGACGGCATGGTTGCTCAGTGGTTAGCACTGCTGCCTCACAGCACCAGGGACACTGGTTCGATTCCAGCCTCGGGCGACTGTCTGTGTGGAGTCTGCACATTCTCCCCATGTCAGAGTGCTCTGGCTTCCTCCCACAGTCCAAAGATGTGCAGGTCAGGTGGATTAGCCACGCTAACGTGTCCCATAGTGTCCAGGGTTATGCTAGTGTAGACTCGATGGGCTGATGGGCTGATGAGCCTCTTTTCCACACTGTAGGGATTCCACGGTTCTATCTGAACACAAATACCTTAACTCACTGGATGATCAATATATCATTGTCTGAATGCTGTAAATGTTGCAAAATCAAACATGAGTCATGCAAGTTAGCTGTGTAGCTGTTAACTGGACAGATAAGAAGATGCTGAGTGCTGAAGTAGCTGTATTCAGTTGGAATTCCTACACCTTCTTGGATCATGTCTATCTCATCAAACAGGCATGTCCATTGTGCAACAATAGGTCAATGTTTTCTCAACACTGTTTACTTTCTGTCTAGGCTCTGATCATGCCTCTGTGCAATTCTATCATCTCAGCTTTAGCCTGGAATTTAACTTTTGCACACAATTCAACGTGGAAACTTTGCAGAATAAAGAATTTAAAGACCATTTCACAAACTGTGGATCACATCACTGCTGTAAAATCAGTCGCTGATACTGACTTGGTGTATTACCACACAAAAGGTCATTGTTAACCACAACAGCACTGAGGTGGCATTTATGCTCATCCCCTGAAATTTCTAACTCTTGCTTGTGGATTGTTCAATATGCACCACCAGGCTGCCAGTACCACTCACATTGTCAAGATAGTGATGATGTGCTCAGCTCGTGAAATAAAGCAAAAACAGTCAATTGCACTAAACTACTAACTGGTAATGCTGTTTGTGATGTGCCTTGCAGGGAGGTTAGGCGCTATATGGAAGTGAGTTGTTGCTTGCTCAGTGGTTCATTCGGATGTTGATATTCAGGATTGGCAGAAGCAAGATGGTGGTTTCAGAGATACCACTGGTGGAGGTTTAACCTGAGGGTCACTGTCCCTCAGGGCAAGGGGTGAAGTTGAAAATGCAGGACCTTCCTAGAGACCTCAACCTGTGCTGGAATTGAACTCACACTGTTAGCATGACTCTGAATCATAAACCAGCTGACCAGACAATTGAGCTAACCAACCCCCCACCCTTGTTGAGTACTGGAGTCCCACCAGTAATGGCTCAGCCACAAAGGGTAAATCTAATACTAAAACAGCCCTCCTCAGCAATGCACCTTAGAGGCACTTGAACCCAAAAGAATCCTTATTTTCCTTTGCATTTTCCTGGTTTCAGCAAGGGGATTGTTGCAGTTAGTTTTTATCAGACAACTGATGATTGCAGGTTTGTATCCTCACTATTCACTACATATTGCTGTATCATTTTTATTTGCAATGTTAGATACAATAATACAGTGATGCTGAGGCATACAGTAATGGGGTAGGATTTGTTGAACTCTGTTCAGCCATTAATAGAAATGACAAAATGGCGTCCATATCTAAGCAAGGACATACCTGCGCTAGAGGCACTGTAGTAATTAGTTCCTAGGATGAGAGAGTTGACCTATGGCGTGAGGGTCATACTCTTTAGAGACCTGGATTCTCTCTACATTAAAATGTACGAAGGTCTACAGGGGCTTGACAGAATAGACACTGGGGTTGTTTTTCCTGCTTAAGGAATCTAGAAGTTGGGCCAATTATTTAGGATGGCAATGAAAAGGAACCCATCATTCAAAAGGTTGGAAAATATTAGATTTCTTCAGCCCAGAGGGTTGTGGATGATCTATAGATGAATGTACTTAAGTCTGTTAACAAGGAAGGTAACTGAACTGACGTCTTTCCCTATATGCTTCCAGACCCACTGAGCCTTTCCAGCAAGGCCTGTTTCTGTTTCCATTACTTAGTTGCCATGCTCATCTGTCCAATCTTTCCTCTGTTTACTTGGCATATCCAGGCTATCTTGAGAGTTGGTGACACCTCACTTTCCAACCCTATATGGCGTTCCATACTTCCAGGTACAATACGGGGTTATAAGGGACCAACAGGGTCAATCATTGGCTGGTGCCTTAAGTCATAGAATTGCACAGCATGAAAATAGACCCTTCAGTCCAACTCATCCACGCAAACCAGTTATCCCAAATTGATCCTGTCCCACTTGTCAGCACTTGACCCAGATCCTTCTACACCCTTCCTACTTTAGAGTGATATGGGCCAATTACTGGTCCTAGACTGAAATTAGGGCAATAATCTAGCTATGGCTCTCTCCCTGATGACTCGTCTCTACAATGTGAATGGCAATATGCTTGAACATAGAAGTGACACCCCATTATCGCTTGACTCTTAACCCCGAGACCTAGGCAATGTTCTGGGTTCGAACCCCATCACAGCAGACTGTGGAATAAAAATCTGGAATTAAAAGTCTAATGATGACCATGAATCTATTGCCAGTTGTTGGAAAAACACTTGTAGTTCACTCACGCATCTTAGGGAAGGAAATTGCCATCCTTTCTGATCTGGCCTACATGTGACTCCAAGAGCCACAGCAATGTGGTTGACTCATAACTGCCCTCTGGGCAATTCCAGTATGGGCAGTAAATGCCAGAGATGCCCTTATCCCATGAATGAATTAAAAAGAAATCTCACCAAGAAGGCTCAGAGTACTTCAATTCAATAAAATCAATAAACTTCTCCCTATTAAAACTTATTCTATTGCCTTGAATGTCCACGAACATTCTTTAAGAAAACAAATTTGCTTTCCTTACCCAGTTGGGCTGACATGTGACTCCAGACCCATAGCGCCATGGTCACTTAACCTTCCTCTAAGTGGCCCAGCAAGCCATTCACAACTGAGCTGCGAGCAACAACTTTCTTAGGGAACAATTAGGGATGGTCAGTAAAAGCTGGATGGCTCACATTCTTTGAATTACTATGAAGAAAACAAACCTGCAACTAGCCTTTGAATATCCAAAACAAGAGCACTGCGACAAAGTAGAGAGAGAGAGAGAGGGAGAGAGAGAGAGAGAAATTAGTTCACCTGGCTGTTGTCAGTATGGGAGCTGACCTTATGAGGTCGTCACACTTACAGACAGAATGAAACGTTGAAATGACTGGAATTCTTTCGCCTGCAAAAACATCATCCCAAGGGAAGTTTAATCTGTAGCTAATCAGACATGATGCAGCTGCTCCTGGGATTCAGCTGGTTCCCCAGAAATGGCAGGAATGTCCCTTTAACCGGGGCCACTTCAAACACAAGTGCTCAGAGTCCATTAGCATGATTTCCAGACGGAATTATTCAACCAATTGGTTTCAGCAGGAGGCGATGAATCCTTCTCCCTCTCCTCCAGGCAGGGTCCTTTCATGCTGGGTGCACCAACAGGGGCGGTGGGCCAGATGGGGTTCAACAGAGACCAATCAACAGCCAGCATTCCCGCGACACAGCACAGCTTCCTTCACGACTAATTAACTGTACCGACATCAAGGAGTCGGGGAGAGAGAACAAACACTGCAAAAATCACCTCAAAAGCAGCAGAAGCAGAAGGGAAGTTTGATTTTTGTTTAAAAACCGTGTCCGTTGGATCAAGGATTAAAGGGAGGCCCTGTTAATCTTTCCTGTTGACACAAGCAGATGTTAAATTCAAGAGAAAGTGATCTCCACAACTCTAAACCATCTCACCCCCTGCCATCCCCCCACCTACTGATATGATCATAGAACAGTTAGTCACCGCATTGCTGTTTGTGGGAATTACTGCCCACATCAAAAATACAGTCTTTACCTAAATGGCAGTCACTTCATTTCACTAAGGAACATCATACAAACTTTTTGGGAATGTCAAATTTCAGCAAAGGTGCTTGTCTATCTTAAGTGATGATGATCTGGCTCTCACACAGACTGGAGAAATTGTTACCCATAGCAACAAGTTCTAGATTACAAAAAAAATTGCAATAATGGGGATAATAATTTGCAATAATACATGGGAGACCTAGCTGTATTATCGCTAGGCTATTAATCCAGAAACTCAGCTAATGTTCTGGGGACCCGGGTTCAAATCTCGCTATGGCAAATAGTGGAATTTGGAATTAAGGCACTAATGATGACCATGAAGCCATTGACAATTGTCAGAAAAACCCATCTGCTTCACTAATGTCCTTTAGGGAAGGAAATCTGCCATCCTCACCTGGTCTGGCCTACATGCGACTCCAGGCCCACAGCAATGTGGTAGACTCTCAACTGCTCTTTGGCCAATAAATACTGGCCTAGCCAGAGGTGCCCATATAATGTGATTAAATTTTAAAAAGGATAGAAAGTACTGGAAATACTCTGTGGGTTAGGCAGCATCTATGGAGAGAGAAGCAGACTTAATCTTTCTGAACAGTCATATCAAACATTAACTCTACTTCCTCTTCACAGATGCAACCAGACCTATTGATCTTTCCAGTATTTTCAGTGTTAAACCATTTGAGTAAAAAGGATATCAGGTTGAAATGCTAACTTGCCTTTTTTTAACTCCTCTCCAAGCTGATTTATTATTTCCTGGATTTTATTTCAGACATTCAGCAGCTGCAGCATTTCAGTTTTGTCATGATGATTACTTACAAGCCGTGCAGAGAATGCTTCAGTCCAGCTCACTGAGCTGTCTTCATTGTTCCCTCTTTGGGATAGCTGACTGTTGAGTTTGTGTAGAGAATAGAGTCAGGCCTAGCACAGGTACAGGCATCCTCATGGTTCAGAATGGTCTCTGTGCTGCTGCAATGTCTTTCTGTCCATCTCACTATCCCTCACTCAGCACAAGACATCTCTCTGAACCAAGTACCATCCCATCCACTGGAAGTTTCTCCTGGTCAGCGGGGGGTTCTGCCACATGACCCAGAGTCAGTACCCGCTGAAGGTGATAGGACGACTTTCAGCTGGGAGCAGACTGCATGGAGGAAGTGGTCAGGGTGAAGGACTGATTCAATGTAGGAGCCAGCATCAGGCGAGCCCAACCACTGGCAATGAGAGACACTGACCCTAAACAAGCTCCAGCCTCTCTCAGTCAGCACTTTCAACATTCACCAGGGTAGCACAGTGCCTCAGTGGTTAGCACTGCTGCCTCGCCGCGCCAGAGACCCGGGTTCGATTCCAGTCTCAGGCGACTGTCTGTGTGGAGTATGCACATTCTCCCAGTGTCTGCAGGTGCTTCGGTTTCCTCCCACAATCCAAAAGCTGTGCAGGTTAGGTGAATTGGCCACGTTAAATGGTTAATGCTAATCCCTAAACATAGTGTTCAGGGACATGTAGGTTAGGTGTCTTAGTGAGTATAGGATAATCAGATAAAAAGGTAGTAAATATAGGATAATAGGGGAGGGGAATGGGTTTGGATAGATTGCTCTTCAGAGACTTGTTGGGCCAAAGGGCCCATTTCCACACTGTAGGGATTCTATGCTATGAGATTTCCCATTCTAGGTCACTCCTCCTCCCATTGCCTATTACAGGTCAGCAGTCCTGCCCCCCTTCCTCCCTGATAACAAATCAGTGTCTGCTCCATTCCAGTCAGCAATATTCCTATGCCCCTCCGTACAGGTCAGGATGCTTCCCAGTGTCCACACATCAAAACATTCACAGCCAGCTCGTCTCCTCTCCCACCCTGACCACCTCTTGTGGTCCCTCCCATTCACATCCACCTGGGGACAGTGTTCTAACCCTCCAACAACACGGCCACAAAACAAACAAATCAGCTATTTATTCAACAAATTAAAAATGCACAACACAGACCCACTGCAAATTTGCAGCAGATGGACTGGGAGACAGAGTGATAAAGGGAACACACTTGGATGAGCAGAGTGTAAAATAAGTGATGACCATGGAATCTGCGTGTGGGTTTCAGACTGGCATTAGCCACATTTGCAGATTGCACTCAAATTGGGAAGCAGCACAGCAGGGAATGTTTGAGGAGAGCAGGAAGTTACAGAGAGATCTATGCAGATGAAGCAAGTGATATAATGAAGGCAGATTGAGTCCAAGGTGGGGAACTGTAAGGTTATCATTTTCAGATTCAAGAAAGTCAAACAGGAATGTTTTCTAAATTAGGAGATACCAGGAGGTGTTGAAGGAGAATGCTGCTCAGGTGTTTAGAATACTTGATCACTAAAAGCTGGAGCATGGACACAAGAAGTAATCAAAAAGCCAAATGGAACACCAATCTTTAATGCAAACGTGCTGTAATAGCAAATGAGTGAGGAAGAGCTTTACTTAGAGTCAGAGATGTACAGTAAGAAAACAGACCCTTTGGTCCAACCCATCCATGCCGATCAGATATCCCAAACCAATCTAATCCCACCTGCCAGCACCCAGCCTATATCCCTCCAAACCCTTCCTTTTCATATACCCAGCCAAATGCCTCTTAAATGTTGCAATTGTACCAGCCTCCACCACTTCCTCTGGCAGCTCATTCCATACACATACCACCCTCTGTGTGAAGAAGTTGCCCCTTAGGTCTCTTTTATATCTTTCCCCTCTCACCCTAAACTATGCCCTCTAGTTCTGGACTCCCTCACCCCAGGGAAAGGACTTTGTCTATTCTTCCTATCCATGCCCCTCATAATTTCAGCCTTCGACAGCCCCAGCCTGTTCAGCCTCTCGCTATAGCTCAAATCCTCCAAACCTAACAACACCTTTGTAAATCATTTCTGAACCCTTTTCTTCAGAACAGCATTCAATTCTGGGCACAGCACTTCAGGCAAGGTCAACTAATCTTAGATATAGTGGAGAATTACACAAATTTTGTTGTAGTTTAAATGTTCTTTCACAGGATGTGCAACTCACCTTGAGGCCAACATTTGTTGCCCAATTCCTGATTCCTCTGAACTGAGTGGCTCACAAACATACAACAAGAAACAAGAATATTCCATCTGTCTTTCTAGCCTGCTCCACTACTCTAATAAAATCAGGGCTGATCTGCTTCTACTCTACATTCCTGTATATCACCAAACACGGTTCATCCCTTCGATAATTAAGAATCTCTTCCTGCTTGCTCAGATGTTTCAGAGATTTGGAATCACCTGAAGACTAGACTGGCCAAGGATGGCAAATTCTTTCAATGAAGGCATGAGTGAACCAGATGGGAATTTTTTTCCTTAAGCTACAAATCAATGATGGTTGTCATGGTCACCAATACAATGCTAGATTGATATTCCAGATCTATTAATTGAATGTAAACTCCACCAGTTGCCATGGTGACATTTGAACGCTTGTCCACAAAACAACAGCCTCTGGATTGCTAACAACCCACTGCCTTCCTCCAGCACTATAACACACAGAAACAAGGCATTTCACACTATTGACAGGCCCTACCAGCAAGTTGTAGGGCTGAAACAGTTAAATCATGAGATTATAGAGTCAGAGTTATACAGCGCGGAAACAGACCCTTCACTCCAACTCGTCTGTGCCAATCAGACATCCCGATCCGACTTCGCCCCATTTGCCAGCATTTGGCCCGTATCCCTCTATTCATATTTATGTACCCATCCAGATGCCTTTTAAATGTTGTAATTGTACCAGTCTCCACCACTTCCTCTGGCAGCTCATTCCATACACGTACCACCCTCTGCGTGAAAACATTGCCTCTCAGGTCCTTTTTAAAGCTTTTCTCTCTCACATTAAAACTTTGCTGTCTAGTTTTGGACTCCCTTACCCGAGGGAAAAAACCTTGTCTATTTATTCTAGCCACGCCCCTTATGATTTTATAAACCTCAATAAGGTCACCCCTCAGCCTCCAGACAAAACAGCCCAGCCTCTTCAGCCTCTCCCTATAGAACAAATCCTCCAAACCTGGCAACATCCTTGTAAATCTTTTTCTGCACCCCCTGTGGCTACATGTATGTGGTAAAATCAAGTTTAAAAGTTTGAGTGAGGATTTCAAACAAACCATATGCTGGAATCAAAGACCTAAGAACGATCTACCTTTGAGTCAAGGACTGATTAGGGATAGTCAGCATGGCTTTGTGCGTGGAAAATCATGTTTCACAAACTTAATTCAGTTTTTTGGAGAAGTAACAAAGAGGATCGATGAGGGCAGAGCAGTGGGTACGATCCACAGGGTAAATGGACTTCAAGTAAGGTGTTCAACAAGGTTCCTCAAGGAGACTGGTTAGCAAGGTTAGATATCATGGAATACAGGGAGAACTAGCCATTTGGCTACAGAACTGGCTCAAAGTTACAAGACAGAGGGTGGTGGTGGAGGGTTGCTTTTCAGACTGGAGGCCTGTGACCAGTGGAGTGCCACAAGGATTGGGTGCTGGGTCCACCACGTTTTCTCATTTATATAAATGATTTGGATGTGAGCGTAAGAGAGATAGTAAGTTTACAGATGACACCAAAATTTGAGGTGTAGTAGACAGCGAAGAAGATTACCTCAGATTACTTAAGGATCTTGATTAGATGAGCCAAAGGGCTGAGGAGTAGCAGATGGAGTTTAATATACATAAATGCAAGGTGCTGCATTTTGGAAAAGCAAATCTGAGCAGGACTATTCACTTAATGATAAAGGTCTTAGGTGTGGTGCTGAACAAAAAGACCTTGGTGTGCAGGTTCATAGCTCATTGAAAGTGGAGTCGCAAGTTGATAGGATAGTGAAGGTGGTGTTTGGTATGCTTTCCTTTATTGGTCAGAGCACTGAGTATAAGAGTTAGGAGGTCATGTTGCAACTGTACAGGACATTGGTTAGGCCACATTTGGAGTATTGCGTGCAATTCTGGTCGCCTTCCTATCAGAAGGATGTTGCGAAACTTGAAAGGGTTCAGAAAAGATTTACAAAGGATGTTGCCAGGGTTGGAGGGTTTGAGCTATAGGGAGAAGCTGAACAGGCTGGGGCTTTTTTTCCCTGGAGCATTGGAGGCTGAGGGGTGACCTCATAGGAGGTTTATAAAATCATGAGGGGCATGGATCGGGTAAAGAGACAATGTCTTTTCCCTGGGGTAGGAGAGTCCAGAACTAGAGCGCATAGGTTTAGGGTGAGAGGGGAAAGATATAAAAGGGACCTATGGGGCAACCTTTTCACGCAGAGGGTGGTACATGTATGGAATGCGCTGCCAGAGGAAGTGGTGGCTTGTACAATTACAGCATTTAAAAGGCATCAGGATGTGTATACGAATAGGTAAGATTTAGAGAGATATGGGCCAAGTGCTGGCAAATTGGACTAGATTAGATTAGGGTAACAGGTCAGCACGGACAAGTTGGACCGAAGGGTCAGTTTCTGTGTTGCACAACTCTGACTCTATGAGTGATCACTTTTTAAACAGGAACTGATAAAATGCAATATATCACAAAACTCTAACCGCAACAATTTGATTCCAGTTCTATTCAATACCAGTCAATCAGGATTGTGTTTTGTGAAGGATTTTTGAGCTGAAGATTTTGCAATTAGAGGAAAATAGACTCCCACCATATGAAATACATCAGTATAATTGGTTACGCAAGGGGAGGATTGGATCAGCTGTGAGATCACTACAGTCGACTGCTTTGTCGACACTTAAAAACAAAGTTCTGGATTAGTGGTGCTGGAAGAGCACAGCAGTTCAGGCAGCATCCGAGGAGCAGTAAAATCGACGTTTCGGCAAATAAAAGCAGAAAGCCTGAAGTGTGGAGAGATAAGCTAGAGGAGGGTGGGGGTGGGGAGAAAGTAGCATAGAGTACAATGGGTGAGTGGGGGAGGGGATGAAGGTGATAGGTCAGGGAGGATTGTGGAGTGGATAGGTGGAAAAAGAAGATAGGGAGGTAGGACAGGTCATGGGGCCAGTGCTGAGCTGGAAGTTTGGAATTAGGGTGAGGTGGGGGAAGGGGAAAATGAGGAAACTGGTGAAGTCCACATTGATGCCCTGGGGTTGAAGTGTTCCGAGGTGGAAGATGAGGCGTTCTTCCTCCAGGAACTCCATGTCCTTGGCAGAGTGGGAGGGGGAGTTGAAATGTTGGGCCACAGGGCGGTGTGGTTGATTGGTGCGGGTGTCCCGGAGACGTTCCCTAAAGCGGTCTGCTAGGAGGCATCCCGTCTCCCCAGGGTAGAGGAGACCGCATCGGGAGCAATGGATACAATAAATGATATTAGTGGATGTGCAGGTAAAACTTTGATGGATGTGGAAGGATCCTTTAGGGCCCTGGATGGAGGTGAGGGAGGAGGTGTGGGCGCAGGTTTTGCAGTTCTTGCGGTGGCAGGGGAAGGTGCCAAGACTGGAGGGTGGGTTGTAGGGGGGCGTGGACCTGACCAGGTAGTCGCGGAGGGAACGGTCTTTGCAGAAGACGAAAAGGGGTGGGGAGGGAAATAGATCTCTGGTGGTGGGGTCCGTTTGGAGGTGGCGGAAATGCCAGCGGATGATTTGGCTTAAAAACAAAAAGGTCCAACACATGAATAATGCACACTGGCAAGATAGAACAGCATGTTCAGTCAACAACTTCAAAACGTGGGTGGATGGGAGAAAATTGATGAAAGGAAAGCGAGATAAAAACCAAGACAGCATTGGAACTCCCTTCCCAACCATCACCCACAACCCGTACACAGAACAGTTCCTGTTAATGCCTGTAGGAGACTGAAGCAGCAGTGATATACAAACTGGGCTTCACTGATGATCCATGGAGGCCTGTGCGGATACTCCATTCCAACTTCAGAGGCTGCCTTGCCTTCCAAACGCAGTTCGACTGAGCTTATGTTTGGCAGCCAGAGGTATGTGGGCAGCGTGGGAGCTGGCATTCCAGACCGATTGAAGCTCAGTCCCCCCCATGGCCCCTTCACTCACTTAGACAGAGCTGACTCTCACAGCAGCTGCTGCAGGGCTGGCGAGATGTTAAAATCCACTTCACACCATCCACTAAATTATTCACAGTGGATGCATATCCCTGGTGGGGGGGGGGGGGGGGGGGGGGGGGGGGGGGCACAGAGTACTAATCAACAAACTGCTGGAAAGAAAACAAGGCGGGGGGGGGGGGCTTAAAAAGCCTTGTGTCGGAATCCGAGAATAGCAATGAAGACGAGAAAGCAGCAGAGTGGAACACCAGGACCTTCATGCCACTGCCACTTCTCTCTAGCATTACAACCACGACATTATTATTAATGCAAGCCCACAGTGCAGACTGACTGCCCATTTACCTGTGTGGGGGGTATAAAGGCCAAGCCTGATCCAATTCCTACTCATTAAGCAAAGAGAAACAGCTTCCAGCTAAAGATGGTGATTGTTTGCTCCGCACCAGTGAGCGGAAACAGGGAAAGGTGCTGACAAACCCACTGACATGGACACAGCAGTAGGGTGGGACAATGAACTATCCATTTACCCATAGGTTTGGGATGCCACAATGTCTGCTCACCCAGAGTTGGGTGTTGCAACAGGTTCATTAGTATCTAACTCAAACAATGCTCTGATAACAGCAACAAACCAACTGCTTTTCACAGCCTGGGCTAATGCAGCCAGATCCATCAGGGAGCCTGGCCCGGTCAAGACCGGGAACAGAGCCCAGCAGGGGCTGGGGGACAGCAAGAAACCTGGCCCAGCAGAGGTCAGGAGCCCAGAGGCCGGGGCACTGCAGGGAGCTTGGTTAAGCAGAGGCCGGGACAACAGGAAGCCTGGCCCAGTGTTTATCAGGTATCTGAGCCCAGTACAGGCCGAACTAAAACAGGGAGCAGAGTCCAACCAACTTCCAGGAGAAATCATCCCCCACAAGCAGAGACAGGAAATTCTTTACGTGGAGTATTTGATTCGACTCACAGCCACTTAATTCCTGGTTCATTGCCGCCAAACAGGGGATTATTATATATTACTATAATGCTTTATCTGATACCCTAATCCTCCACAAAGACCATCATTTGCCAGCTCACTTCTCCTTCCATTATACATGGCAACGGAAACAAGGGAGGCAATGCTGCCAATGTGCTCAACCACAAGCTGGTCTCGAGAGAAACATATGGAAGACTGGAAGATGATTTTTAACATTCCTGGAACCTAATTCTAGCAATGGAACTCAGGCACCCATTAGAAACAGCACAATATCCTAGTGCAGTTCACACAAGGGCAAGTTCGATAAAAGAGGGCCAAATAGGTTGTTAAACTGGCCATATAACATATGGGAAACAGGAGCTGTGCACAGAGTGTAGATTCTGTTTCATAGGCTTTACATAAGAGATGCCAACTAACCTTTGTAACTGTGTAGGAGGGAGCTGACAGATCACTAACTCTCAGATTTGCAGGAAAAATGAGGGTAGGAGATAAGAGGTGAAACAGCACAGAATGTACCAGAGAATGTTTATTCATTGCGACATGAGAAACACTAATTTATTACAGTGAGGAAAGCAAGCTTGACTTGTGTTATCCTGTGTATTCGCCCATTTTCTCTCTCACACACACACACTCTTACTCAGCCAGTCTCAGCCACTAGTCTTCCCATGTCAATGGATGCAAAGCAGTGGAAGCCAATGGGCACATCAAACATCTACCAGACCTGCCAGGGAGCGACTTGCATTGATCTGGTGTCCCTGTTCCTTCTGCATAGAGAGACTTCAATTGAGTGTTTTGGCAGTTGTTGAGAAGTCCCTCACTCTGATGCCTCCCTTCTATTTGTCAATGAGCCATCAAACACTTGAAGTATCATATGTTCCACTGTCAATGCTGAGCTACATCAGTCAGACACCAGAGAGTACTTAAATCTTTGTGTTTCAATGTCTGAATCTGTGAGAAAAACATTAGATCACAGGAAAATATGAAGGTGAATAGGTTAATTGGCCCATCAAATCTATGCCATTATTTAATAAGATCAGGATTAATCTGGTGAGGTATTGCCTCCACTTTCTGACTGCTCCAAGAACCCTTGACAACAGAGTCGATCAAAAACTTGTGCAACGTATGTTCAACGGCCCAGCCTCCCCTGTTCACTTGGGGAAAGAATTCTAAACACTTCAAACCCTCAGAAAGGAATTCCCTCGAGTATTTATCGGAAATAAGAGATCCTTCTTATGAAACTCTATTCCTTAGTCCTGGATTCCCTCAGATGGTTCATACCAGTGAACCCTAAATGCTAACGAGCTTAGCTGCTGAAGATTGAAGTCAGGGATCTTCATTCAGTCTTGCAGTTACAACTTCTTGTGAATTCTATACAACTTTCATCAAGGTTGAAGTTGTATTCTTAAAAAGGTTAAGTTAAACAATCTTTGCATCTTCAAGCAGTGTTGAAGGACACAGCTCAAGTCCTGGTGAACGAGTGATTGAGTCTTTGGACTTCTTGAAAGATTTCAGCCTCACTGTGATTAATCAAGGAAGCTAAAATGCAGCCACACAGGAAGCTAGGGTAACTTCTACATGCGCTCTCAGGATGAGGGCATTACTGGCAAGATCAACATTCATTGCCCATTCTGAATGGTCTATAAAGAGGCAATTTCTGGATTAGTGGTGCTGGAAGAGCACAGCAGTTCAGGCAGCAACCAAGGAACTTTGAAATCGATGTTTCGGGCAAAAGCCCTTCATCAGGAAGGGCTTTTGCCCGAAACGATGATTTCGAAGCTCCTTGGATGCTGCCTGAACTGCTGTGCTCTTCCAGCTCCACTAATCCAGAATCTGGTTTCCAGCATCTGCAGTCATTGTTTTTACCTATAAAGAGGCAATGGTGAGCCACCTTTTTTAAGCACCACAGCCCATGTTGCCTTTTTCTCAGAGGTATGAAGGAATGTGTCTGGAAGTTACTGTCTTGGAGGAGCCTTGGCGAGTTGTCATACTGCATCTTGTAGTTGGTACACTGCTGCTACTCTATCAGTGGAGAGACAGTGAATGGCAAAGCTGGTAGATAGGGTGCCAATCAAGCAGGTTGCTTTGGATAAATGGCATTAACTTTATTTATTATTGGAGCTATAGCCAAATGGTTGATCTAAGGGCTGCAGTGACATACTGTCGTGTTCAGTTGGATATCAACAGTGTGTGGCTATGACCTGGATGCACATAATTTGGCCGCAGACTACCTGGGGGCTGATGTCTGAAGCAGATTTATCTTGGGAGAGAAACAGCATCAGAATTGGTGGGTCATTATGAGAATACGTCTTGACACCAATTGATACTTACAGAATTTCCCAGCAGCTTAGAAAAAAAAATTGCTGAGGGATTGTGACAATTGTCAAGCCTTGAAATTGGGTCACTGCAATAAAATATTCGGGAGGCAGCTCCGCACTGATCTCCTATTGGTCTCGGTGTATCTGTGATTTCAATCTCCGAACCCATTAATGGCCATACCTCCAACTGCCCAACCCTCGAACTCTCTCCATAAACCTCACAGCTTTGATTTTCTCTTTTCTCCCTTGATTAAATCCTACATCTCTGACCAAACTTACAGTTACATGCCCTTTTGGATGCCTCAATTAATCTTTGCTCAATTAAACCGCCATGAAGCAGTTTGGGGCAGTGTACAGCATTAAAGCAGCAATAGAAATACAATTCGTGCTTTAATCATGAACCTGGACACAGGGTTGGAAGAATATAAATCACACAAAGAATGTTTTGCTGGCTCTCTGCTCCGAATGTAATATTTAACTTTTTATCCAAATACAAACAGGCTATTATGAAAGCACAAGGAGTAACAAATGCAGGGTTAAAATTGAACAGGTTACAATTATGCATGGATTAAAGTGCAGTAAATATGCTGTAGACAAATAAGGTCTTGACTAAGGGGTTGCACTCAGTCTGCAGCATTACTGAAAATTAACTGAACCGTCCCTGTACAGCAGATTAATGATGAAGACCAAGTATTTGCTAATAGATATTGGAACTCACTGATCAGATTAATAAAACAGGCTGGCCTGGCTCAACATACTGGCAATATAAGTGAGGTATCTGTACCAATATATGGTGGTAGGATGTTGGAGCAGCAAAAGCAGGCTATTCAGTTCATTGAGGCCACTTCACCATTCAATGAGGTCATGCATGATCCGATAATGATTAGATTAGATTAGATTCCCTGCAGTATGGAAATAGGCCCTTTGGCCCAACAAGTCCACACCGACCCTCCGAAGAGTAACCCACCCCCCTCTGACTAACGCACCTAACACTATGGATAACTTAGCATGGCCAATTTATCTAACCTGCACATCTTTGGACTGTGGGAGGAAACCGGAGCACCCAGAGAAAACCCACGCAGACACAGGGAGAATGTGTAAACTCCACACAGACAGTCGCCCAAGGCTGGTATCAAACCTGGGACCCTGGCGCTGTGAGGCAGCAATGCTAACCACTGAGCCACCGTGCCACTTCAGCTCCACTTTCCTGATATTTATTTCTAAGGCAATGAGCTGAAGCCAGATTGAATGGATAAGCACCTTAGCTGGTGAAGAAATTCTGATCAGAGTGCCTTTCACTTCTCATTTTTTCTTTAAAAGAGGTGACATGATTGAAAGCAAAAAAGATGAGCAAGAAATGAGTGAGTGTCTCGCAATAGTTTTTGACATTTTAAAACATGAAATACATATACTACATTCAAGACTTTTATTCCTAAGAATTACAGAATCCCTGCAGTGGCCACTCGGCCCGCACCGACCCACCCCCTACTGTATCCCTATTACCCTGCATTTCCCATGGCTAGCCCACCTAGCCTGCACATCCCCAGATACAATGGGTAATTTAGCATGGCCAGTCCACCTAACCTTTAGACATCTTTGGAATGGGAGAGGAGAATGGAGCACCCAGTGAAAACCGTGCAGACGTGGAGAGAATATGCAAACTCGACACAGACCATCGTGGGGAGGGAGCAATCCCAGGTCCCTGGCACTGTGAAACACAGTGTTAAGCTCTGGCCCACTGTGCTGCCTCAGGTAAAACAGCAATCGAGAATGTTTAAACATGGTTTGGATGGAAAAGCAAGTTGTCAAACATAGTTTCACTCTTGTGGTTCCGTGTATCCAAGTGTCTGTACAACTCAAATTAGTAACATAGCTCTGAACTATGCCAAATTGAAGTGCTTAGTACTTTAATATGCATATTCTTGAGCTCTTCCTGCTGTAGGGGAGCTAATGAAGTTATCCTCTCCTTGCTGTATGACTGACTGGTATCAATGAGTCTCCAGATGCCCGTTCTCATAATAATGTCTTTTCACAGCTGCTCATCCCCAATCCCCCAACTCTCTTTGTCCTCCTCCTCCCTTGTCACCATCACAGCGACAGCTGAAGCTGAAACTCATGTTGCGCAGAGAATTTGCTTAACAGGCCAATTCAGTCACCATCTGTAAAAGTAACCAGCACATGCCTGATTACAGGGCAGTGCCCAACCATTAACATCATCTCCCAAAGCCCAGCTCCAAAAGAACACGAATGTTTGGAGGGGGATTTCTGTTCCTTCCTTTAATCATGTCCTCTTGACATGCTTTGCACAGGGTATTCCATAATGTGCTCCAGCTGAAGTGCTCATCATTCTTGGAATGTGTTTGAATCGGGAGACAGTAACAGGAGAATAAGCTGGGCTGCCTAAACTGCTCTTGTGCAATATTAGAGCTCTCATTTCATTTTTCCCCCTTCCTCCAAAGGGAGTAACTCTTTCTGGATTCAGTTCACCATACTTCTTCAGTGTCTCACCTAAGAAGTCAGTCCATCCATGAATCTACAAACAAGATTTGTTTGTCAGCCAAACTGACCAATCACAACATGTCAGTGCTGTTGTGGTAATGCTAATGGGCGAGTAATCCAGAAACTCAGGCTGTTGCTTTGGGGACATGGGCTCAAACATCACCATGACACATACTTTCTGGGCAATTCACGTTAGCCTCGCTTAGCTGGCAACAGCTCCTTCCCCATGGATTATAAGAAATCACACTGCTGAAGCTTTTCCCTTGCCACAACCGCATCAATGGTCTTCTGAAGCCAATTATAAAGGTTGCTCCAATAGTTTCATGGATTTCTCATGGTACAAATGTGTATTAATTTGTGGTATTCCATTTCTGGCCAGAGCCACCCATGTCCGACTTGCCTCCAAGCGAACCTGGCACACACCAATTCTGCAATTGCCCTGGTATTAATGGCTCAGTCCCAGAGTAATGACTCGTGTTCAATAACGGACCTCCGGAAACCTGAACTTACAAAACAAGAGATTCCATTGGCTTACAGACCCCTCTGATGTCCTAGAGCAGTCACAAGATGAGAATAATTCCATCTCCCTGACACCACTGAACCCCAATATTCTGGAGTACCTACATCAAGACCTTGTGACTTTGACCCTTCTCATCAACATATTACATCTTACCTATAGTTGAATTGCCACCGACTCCTTCAGTTTTCTCAGTCTTGTATAGAGACCAATCAAAAGTATAGTTCAATCTCCCAGGTATCCCTTTATATTCCAAGAGTTCCATTGTTGTACTGAACAGACCCTACTTTTTCGTTCAAGTCTGAATGCCCTCCCTTAGGCATTTTAAATCTTTCAAATATCTTTATAATGCTTTTATACTAGCTCCATACCTCTGTCTTATTAGGCTTTGATATGCTACATGCTTTTTCTTAATATCTCTGTACATCACAATTGCACTCTTTACTTGTGAGCAGAAATCTGTCTGCATTGCATTCTAGCCACCTGGTTAGAAAAGTTCCCATTGTCCACTCTCAAAAGCCCTCGGTTTTCTTGGAGTCGTTTAGGCACTGACCCTTTTATTCTCAACCGCCCAATCGACATACCATTATCAGGCGGTTCTCCCTTTCCCAAATATTACCTCAAACTTGTTTTGAGCGATGGCCATGGTTTCCTGGAGCAACCCCTTCGGTCCCAATACCTGCTCACTTCACTAGAGAAGCATAGTTCCCAAAAAGCAAGGAAAGCAACATTCTGATTCAGAAAGCCAATTTACTGTCTGCAAAAAACCATCTCCTTTGCTATTGACATTAATTATTTAATGAATTAGCCCAGTCTATGTGAAGGTACCTTATTATTTCTGCATATTTGTCTCATTAGAACGACGTTGTTCCTCCTCCATCTCAGTTTCACTGTTTGGGAGCCTTTAATAAGCTCCCAATAGAGCAGCTGTTCCGTTCTTAAGCCAAATAAATTTCCGCTTTCTTTCCTTATTGTAGCTTTGTCATGGAATATTTTGCAGATGCTGGTACTCCTTCACCTCTCCACTTCTTCCCAAATACTTTGCAACAGGAATATTTAGCTCTCATTCACATCCTACGTCCTAAGCCACATTGCTCTCAACGCAAGATGATATCCCTCAGCACCAACTGGTGGCTCTCCATCAATTTTACTAAGTAAAATGTGCATTTGTGTATGACTGAATTGTGTTTGTTTTGGCAAAACACACTTTGTAATTTCTCCTCCTCCAGGTACCTTTATTACTTTGCTGTTATTTTGGCAGCAATCCGTGACACTGCTGTTTTCTTCACTGCCTCGAAATTCATTTTCCTTTCCTGCAGCCGCAACTCTTCCCCACGCTGCACTTGGGAGAAGGGGGCCAAGAGAGAAAGGAGGGAAGATGTGGGACTGGGTAGGGAGAGAGAGAGAGAGAGAGAGAGAGAGAAAGGGATGGAGAGAGAGAGAGCGAGAGAGAGAAAACGTGATTGAGGGAGTGTGAGAGCGCAAGTGACGGGGGGGGGGGGGGGGGGGGGAAGAGAGAAAGAGACTGAGGCAGAGAGAAAGGGAACGTGCGACAGAGATAGAGAGCCAGAGCGCGAGAGAACAAGACAGAGCAAGCGACACGAGGGTGGGGGTGGGGAAGAGACTGAGGCAGAGGGTGGGAGAGAGGGAGCGCGGGAACACAATTGCAACAGAGCGAGAGAGAGACAGACAGAGGCGGGGGAGAGAGAGAGAGTCTGAGAAAGCGCAAGCGAGTTAGCGCGAGTGAGGGAGGGAGGGTGAGAGAGAGGGAGGGTGGGAGAGAGGATGAGAGAGAGGGAGGGTGAGATGGAGGGAGGGAGAGAGAGGATGAGAGGGAGGGAGGGTGAGAGGGTTAGAGGGAGGGAGGGAAAGTAGGAGGGAGGGTGAGAGAGAGGAAGAGTGGGAAGGTGAGAGAGAGGGAGGGTGGGAGAGTGAGAGGGAGGGAAAATGAGAGGGCGGGAGGGAGAGAGGGAGAGTGATTGAGGGAGAAACGGAGAGTGAGAGAATGAGAGTGTGAGAGACGGGGGGAGGGAGAGCGCGATAGCGAGACAGAGCAAGCAACGGGGGGGGGGGGGGGTGGAAAGAGAGAGAAGGAGAGCGAGAGTCAGACAGTGAGAGAGAGAGAGAGAGCACAAGAGTGCACGGATTAGCGTGGGAGAGTGCGAGAGCTGAGTGCAGTTCCCGGGTGTGCTGGTTTCGAAGCTGCCCCTGTTCCTTCCCAGCTGGTTTCTGCCTGCACCGAAGATGGAGTGTACCTGATGTTTAGAGAGCTGTGTGGCCACCTTCCCAAAGCCCGACACATACAAGGAACTGTGCACAATCCTCCAGGTGTGGTCTCATTGATATAGTGCACAGTTTTGCACCACAACATTCCCCGGTCATCAGATGAACTACTAGTTAATATCTTTGCTGGTGAAGATTGGAAGGTGGCAATCAGTCAGTCAGTCTCCAAAGAGCGCTCTACTCTTCTGTTAGTGTTGTGGGATCTTTAATGGCTCATTGAACATACATTGACTCAGATCCTGGAACGACTAGCCATGGTGGGAGTAAGCACAGGTGCTGATACAAACATATCAAAAATCCAACATAAATCTGAGCTACACCAGGTACAAACGTTCAGAGCCGTTCGAAATAAGTTCAAGGGTTGAAGGATTTGAGCTATTGAATAGACTGGGGCGGTTTTCCCTGGAGTGTCGGAGGCTGAGAGATGACTTTACAGAGGTTTATAAAATCATGAGGGGCATGGATAGGGTAAATAAACAAGGTCTTTTCCCTGGGGTGGGAGAGTCCAGAACTGGAGGGCATAGGTTTAGGGTGAGAGGGGAATGATAGAAAAGGAATTTAAGGGGCAAGTTTTTCACGCAGAGGGTGGGTGCGTGTTTGGAATGAGCTGCCAGAGGAAGTGGAGAAGGCTGGTACAATTGGAATGACCTGCCAGAGGAATGATGGAGGCTGGTACAATTGCAACATTTAAAAGGCAACTGGATGGGTTTACAAATAGGAAGGGTTCAGATGGATATGGGCCAAATGGGACGAGATTAGGTCAGGATAGTTGGTCAGCATGGACGAGTTGGACTGAAGGGTCAGGTTCCATGCTGTACATCTCTGACTCTATGGCTCTATGACTCAAAAAGGCATCTGGATGGGTATATGAATAGGAAGGGTTTAGACGTATATGGGCCAAGTGCTGGCAAATGGGATTAGATTAGGTTAGGATATCAGGTCAGCATGGACGAGTTGGACTGAAGGGTCTGTCTCCGTGCTGTATATCTCTAAGACTCTGTAACAGTAACAAAGCATTGCTATCAAATTCTATACATCAAAAAGAAAAGGGTCTAAAGCCTTGGGTTCAAAGTTCACCATTCAGATTTTGACCCCTCACAAGCGCCCATTGTAAAGAATAGGCACTAACCCCAAAACATTCTTTCCTAAGAAAACGCCTTGTTCCCTGTGGCAGGCACAGTCTGTTAATTTTCACTTAAAATTATCTTAGAGGAGAATGAAAAAGAAAACTTAAAAAAAATTCAAAGAATGTGATGACAAGAAAAAATGTTCCTACTCAGTGTTGCAATCAATTGAAAGTTAATATATTAACTCCCGGCTGAAGTAACTAGCCAGTAATTTCTGAACCATCTACAAATCCCAAAGGAGTAGCAAGGCCACTCATTTTCCTACTTGAGCTGGCAAGAGATAAAAATGGTTCTCCGAGACCCCCACCAGCACTTCCAGGTCACGACAGATATTGCATTACTGGCTGTTAATGTGGCCCCAGGTGTTAGGAACAGAAAGCAATAGGGAAAATCATTCCTCATCTCAGGCCTGGACACCACAGCCCTTGGGAAACATCAGAGAAGGCAGCCAGCTCCACTATAAAAAGGTGACAGGGTAGATCAGTTTACTGCTGTAATAAACATGTTATTATTTCAGCATTAACTGCCAAGAGTTCTATCAACAGTGCAGCGATGGAGAGTGAGCACGAGCGACCAGATGGAGAGCAACACATTCAATCTCTCTCGTGTTAATTTCAGAGGATAAATTCTTGGAAGCTGATTTAGTCCTCTGGTCCGAAAGGGCAATTCCCGTTGGACTGTGGGTTTGACCTTCAGCTCAGATGTCCAAGTGGCCAACTCTCAGCTCGGATGTATCAAAACGTTGCAGAGTTCCCTTTCGGATCACAGCTGTCCTAATCCCCTCAATCTTGTGCAGACTTAAAATGTCAGAAAATCTTCATCGGCATCTTAGTTATTACCTACAATCCCGTGTCAACCAGTTCAGAAAAGAACACTCGGAAAGGAAGCAGAACAAAATGCCTTGAGAAAGGAGGGGTTGGGGGGGGGGGGGGGGGGGGGGGGGGCGGGGAAGACAGGAAATTGTTCTCAACAGATTTGATCTTAGTTCAAAAGCAGCAACATTGCTAAACTAGAAAGAGTGCACAGACTTTACAATGAATAAACCCTGCACCAGCACTGATCACTAACAGGATACAGCACGATTATTTTCAACTTTCTTCACGGCTGGCTAACAATTTCCTTCAATGCTTAGCAGTTAAAAGTCGACCACTTGCCAGAGAGTCTGGAGTCCCACGTAGGTCACGGACCAGGTAAGGATGGTAACTTCCCTTCCTTGGTAAAACAAAAAGGATATTCGGAAGGCAGACGGGTGTTCATGACAATTGAAAGCTTTTTAATCAAATTCAAATCTCACCATCTGCCCCGTGGGATTTGAAGCAATATCCCCAGAATGTTAGTTTGGAGTGATCTTACCACTGCACCAGAGCAACTCAATGTACAGCTTGGCAAGATTACCAGCACACAGCGGCAATCTCTGCAGGAGGACAAAGACTCTCGGGACCATTGGTAGAAATTTGCTCATATTGTACAGAATTAATTGGACATAAAATGGCCAATTTATCAAAAATAGTGGAAGTCAGTTTAAAAATAAATTGAACTAAAAATAGAACTATGAGGGAACAGAGAGTCAAGGGTATGAATGGTGTGGAACATCTTTGAAACAAACTGAGATGCACACAGGCCACTCTGCTCCTGAAGTGTAATGACCCAACGTTGTCTACTCCATGCTAGCCCCTTTAGTCAGTTTGCACACAGTCGGTGCACCCAGCAGACAGGGGTCACCAGAGACGCTTGCAAATTCCTTCACAAACCTGACCCCTCGACAATCCAACTGCGTAAAAGATCTTTGTGATAAGTGGCTCAAAAATTAGGCTAGCCTTGCCAGCCCCAGTTAGCAGGTGCACTGTCCAGGGTGGGCATTCTATACAGTTACTCTCAGGCAAGGCAGTAATTCAGCAGAGATCCTCAGACAGCACCTTCCAAACCCACGACCACTTCCACCCACAAGGACAAAGGCAGCAGATACATGGGAACACCCCCACCTGCAAGTTCCCTTCCAAGCCACTCACCATCCTGACTTGGAAATATACTGCCGTTCCTTCATAGTCGCTGGGTCATAATCCTGGAATTCCCTCCCTAAGGGCATTGTGGGTCACCCCACAGCAGGTGGACTGCAGTAGTTCAAGAAGGCAGCTCACCCACCCCCCCCAACCAAAACCTTCTCAAGAGCAACTAGGGACAGGCAATAAATGCTGGCCCAGCCAACGACATCCACATCCTACATCCGAAAAAAAATACAATTGGCCTCAGCCTGATGGATGCAAAGGAACTCAAAAGGTAATTTTCAGTTGTCATGATTATTCAATGATTTGTACTCAAGAGTCTAACGATGGATTAAGCAAAGTAAAAGTTGATGGAAGGTCAGAAATCAAGCTTGGTTGTAAGGTCCAATGCAGTCAAATTGTTTGCTACCTTCTGGATTCGGCTCACATGAATGGCCCCTTTGTTAAACTATTAAAAGACATATCATTCATGGAAAAAAAAATCTCAAGCAAGAGGCAACACCATTCTGGATCTGAAAAGGGAGAAATTGAACATGCTACACATTCTGGGGAGCAAGGGAGTAAAAAAAGTCAGCAGCTAGTTTATTACTGTGCAACTGTATGGGAAACATTCTGATTAGTGTCACCATAACAACAGATTACGCTATTTGAACCTCCCTGAAGTCAGATTTCATTAAAATCTGATTTTCTTTCATCCCCCTCTGTCGAACAATACTGTACCAAAGGTTGCATGGCTTGTTGGTAGCTCACAACTGAGGAACTGAGACTATTTGGCCTGCAAGATTTCAAAAGCCTTCATTGAGCTTGAATGCTGTTCAGTTAAGCGCAGCTGATTAAAAATCCACAACATAAAGCTACCAGGAAATGCATCAATGCAGATGAAGAATTTGTTCAAAGATTTGTTCCTAGAGTTTTCTCCAACAGACTTGAGGAAATGAAACTTTGTGAAAGGGTTTCGGGAAATGTTCATGCACAGGTGTTAAGTGGTTCAATCACTGGGTGGAAGGTTGCTGCACTCAGGAAGTGTGTTACTAAGGGAGGTGGCAGACAATAATTGGCAGCTGAACTAGCCAGTAGCAGGACACTGAGCTAGAATCAGATGGAGGTCAAGCCTTTGATTTTGGGTGACAGGGAACCAATTAGACCTTCAACAGAAATCTGGAGAACAGAAAAAGGCGGGACAAGTTTAGGGTCAACTAGTTGCACAAATTCAAATTTGGATAAATGTTAAAAAAAAAACTATTTTCTACTTTCCCAAAGGGGTTTTACAACACAGCTAGCATCCAAGTTAAGCGGGTTGTAGGGAAGGCAAATTAAATGGAATACACAACTAGAGAGGTTTTGCTAAACACTACACAAGACCACAGCTGGAAAATTGTCAACTGTTTTGGGCCCCTTATCTAAGAAAAGATACACAGGTGTCCCCCTATCTCCATGGATAATAATGTTCCAAGACCAACCGCTGATCCCCAAAAATGCAGATAGTAGCAAACCCTATCCTTGAAATGGGAAATTTACCTCCCCGACAGACCCCGGAATTATTTCTGCAATATTCCACGTAATATTTTCAGGCCGTGATAAACCGCAGATAACTGAAACTGCAGACACCGAATCCGCAGATACAGGGGTTCTACTGTACTGGCATTGGAAACAGTCCAGAGAAGGGTCACTAGGCTGATATTGGGATGGAAGGACTTGTGTTTTATGAGGAGTGGTCGAGTAGGTTGGGCCTGTATTCATTGGAATACCAAGTCAGAAGTCACACAACACCAGGCTATAGTCCAACAGGTTTATTTGAAATCACAAGTTTTCGGAGCGCTGCTCCTTCATCATGTTCACCAGAGTTCTACAAACAGGGAGAAGGCGGCATTTCTCCTGCGGGGAATGACTCCGTGGAATTCTTTATCACAGAGGGCTGTTGAGGCTGAGTCACTAAGTATGGTCAATACAGAGATAGATAGCTTTGTAATCCATAAGGGGAACAAGGGTGATAGGGAAAAAGCAAGAAAGTGAAATTGAGGAATTATCAGATCAGCCCTAGCCTCACTGAACGGCAGAGTATACTCAATGGACTGAATGGTCTACTTCTGCCCCTAGGTCTTATGGTCTTGGATTTGAAAAATGTATTTGGTCTCATATAGAAAGTAAACTAGCTTATTAGCTCATAATTGGCCTCCTTTCAATATGTTCATGAAACCTTTATGAAAGGCAAGAGGCACAAAGGGAAATTACAGTAACAGGGGAGGTGATATCCTATTGTAAGTAACATGATCCAGAAATCCCTTTGTCCCAGGTTCAAATACCTGCCATGGCAGATGATGGAATTAGAAATTAATAAAAACAATTTGTACTCAAGAGTCGAACGATGACCATGAAACTATTGCCAATTGTCATTAAAACCCATCCAATTCACCCATATCTGTAAAAGGAAGAAAATCCAATATTCTTGTGTGGTTTGACCTCCATGTGACTCTAGATTCAAAGCAACGTGCATGTCTCTTAACTGACTTCTGGAGCAATTAGGGATGGTCAATAAGTGCTGGCCTAGTCAATAATGCCCACATCCCATGAAGGAATAAAAGAACAAATTCATGCAGGTTTCTTTATCATCAATTTTCTTTCAAATTTTAAAAAAAATATGCTTTACTAAAAAATATCTTTGTATACATAGTCACGAAGCAGTTCAGTTCTGAACAGTAGCCTATGAAAAAAAAACAAACATTGGACTTTGACTCTATCTAGCAAACAAACCAAAGACATTTCTTACTTGTACAAGATTATACATGAATGCATTTGAGGCATCGGGAGGGTCCTAAAACTCAACTCATTTTGGCAGAGAAAGCTTAACCGGTGGCCTTTCCCCACTGAGCCTTGAAAGCAGCTGCCCGAAGCTTTAGTATGTCCCTCAGCACCCAGTCCAGGACCTTGGCATATGCCAGTCTGCAACACTCAGCTTGGGTCAACCCCTTGTCCTAGAAGACCAACAAGATTCGGACAGACCAAAGAGCAGCTGTCACTGACTTGATGGTCCTCCATGTGCAGTTGGTGTTGGTCTCTGTGCATGTCCTGGGGAACAGCCCTTGGAACACAGTCCAGCGTCACGGAGATGCTCAGGATGAATCTTGAAAAACTCCTGACTTCCCTTTCAAAGGCACATTTCAGAAGGTGACAGTGTCTGAACATTCTCCCTCCCCCACACACACCCCCCAAAAAAAAAAACCAAAGAGCAGGGCAGAAAATGGCAGCATTACCCAGGTACAGGGAGGCTTTGACCTGCAGGTCTCCACTGCCTGGCACAGTCAGCCCTCTCCACTCGGGCTCCAATCCTTCCTAATGGACTCAACAAAAGGCTCTGTACAGCACACAAACAAGGCAGGAGAGAGTGGGCAGCCCTGGCTGACCGCGGATCAGATCAGGAAGCTTTCTGATTCCCACCCGTTGATGGAGACTGCATTAACGATGTTGGTGTAGAGATTTAATTGCAGATTCGCTACCCAAAGCCCATTTTGGAGAGCACATCCCACAGAGAGATGAACGATATCCAGTCAAAGGCCTTCTCTTGGTTCAAGCTGATGAGGCAGATGATCACCTGCACGTAGGCGATTGTATCCCTGAGGATCGCGAGGCTCTGAGATTGTCCTGCCTGGTACCACACGGGTTCATGATCACCAAAACCCAGGACTAACGTGATCATTTGAGTTGATGTCAAGCAGTAATATGCAAATATCTGATTTAAAGCTCTAAGATTGACTGGTACGGTCAGCACAAGAATCTAGTGGACAGATAAACATCTGTAAACAATCCAGAACAAGTTACACCCAACAGAATTCAACATCATAAGGAATTAGACTCATGCACATGATACATTGAGCATATACAAACACATGTGCAATGCATGCGTACAATTATCGTAATAGGACTGACTCTTATCCAGCTCACTACTGGCAGATTCCAGTGCAGTTCAGATCTCGTCTGATCTCTTTATTTACACTACACATTAACCACAACCTGTGTGCCTGGGGCAATTGGACAGCAGAGACAGACCACAAAACTCTGCTCAATGTGTGTCCACTCATCCAAATAAATGCCTCATGATTGCTGCTGGTTAAACCTCTTCAGATAAACTCATCGAACAAAGCATGGCTATACAACCAACCACTCAGGAATTTTTACTTGGATGTTTGCGCTGCCATTTTGAGTGAGTGTTAAAAATCCCATCGCATTCTGTGAAGGGGAGGAGGGGAGGTTTCCTCATTTTCACAAACTTCACTCCTCCCTCACTCCCTACCTTGCCCCATTTGCATCAGTTACTTACTCAGTGAGTCCAGTGAAGACAACTCAAAAGGGAATCTCAGCCTCTGACTGGCAAGACTATTATCTGCTTTCCAAATGGACCCAACACTGGACCCAACAGCCCAGAAATTAAAAAAAAAACACCCAATTTCTCAGCACTAGTGACAAGTCTTCCTCCAGGCTCAGATGAAAGGCCTTTCCTCCCAAGAGATTCCCTCACATTAATACTTTGGAGATGTTAAGATGGACACAATCTCATCTCTTTCTGGCCTCTCGCGCACCTTTACCCAATGACCATGTCGCACAGTGCACTGCAGTCATTAGCCAGACTCTGATAGAACGTAAACATATATTCACGCAAATGTTTAAAAATGTTCCATGGCAATTTCACGAGGGTAAGACAAAGAAGGGGACAGTTTGGGCTATCATGGTAAACTCAAATCTTTGTTATTAGACATTGAGTTGCAACCCCTGTGAAATCTATTCATCTTGAACCCACAGGCACAGAGATTAAAGATAGAGCAACACCACAGATTGGAATTAGAACAGGCACCTATGGCCTGTCTAGCTCAGTTGTATTTTGGTCAGTGCCTTTATTGTTGAATCACAGAGAGAACGTTGTTCGTTCACTTAACTTCCAAACACACTTCATGTATTCTTGTTCGAATGAATAACTTCTCACCACCATTACCATACAAAAATGAAGTCAAACTTTATCAAGTTTATGAGGGGGGGGGGGGAATGTATCCTCATTGTTTCACAGGGAATATGCAAAGAAAAAAACAAGTTGACCAAGTCACAAAAGGAGTTGACACACAGCATGGTGAAAGAGATAGGTTTTAAGGTACATCTTAAAAGGAAGGAAATGAAGTGAAGAGGTGTAGGCAGTGAAGTCCAGAGCTTGGAGTCTAGTCAATTGAAGACACAGCTCTCAGTGGGACAATGATGGTCGAACACTGCACAGTTTTGGTTTCCATACCTGAAAATGGATGTACTGGCACTGGAAGGGGTGAACAGGAGGTTCACTAGGGTGGATTCCAGAGTTCAGAGGGTTGGCTTGCGAGGAGAAATTGACTAGACTAGGACTATACTCATTGGAATTTGGAAGAATGGGGACATGGTGGGGGGGGGGGGGGGGAATGTATCTTGTAGAAACATAAAATTATGAAGGAATAGGTAAGATAGAGAAGCAGGTAGAGGTTGTTTCCACTGGCAGGTCAAACTACAACTAGGAGGCATAGCCTCAAAATAAGAGGGACCAGATTTCGGACTGAGTTGAGGAGGAACTTCTTTGTCAAAGCGTTGTGAATCTGTGGAATTCTCTGCCAAGTGAAGCAGCTGACGTTACCTAGTTGAACTTTTTTATGGCAAAGATAGATAGATTTTTGAACAGTAAAGGAATAAAGGGTTATGGTAAGTGGGCGGGCAAGTGGAGTTAAGTCCACAAAAAGATTAGCCATGATGTTATTGAATGGTGGAGCAGGCTCGAAGGGTCAGATGGCCCACTCCTATTCCTAGTTCTTATGACCTGTTAGAATCAGGGATGCTCAAGAGGCCAAATTTGGATGACTGCCGTTGTTGCAGTGAGGGATTGTGATTTCCTTCCCCCACCTTCTTCTATTTACATACTACTGATAGCATCTTGACAGAAATTTTCCCAGAGAGTGCTGGCTCATCAACAGACACCAAATGGCTTCAAAGTGCACCAATCCTGTGGGTCAGTATTCAGCACTTGTTTCAGTGAGGAGCCAGGCTGGTGGGGAGAAGCAGGTGGAGAGGGACGAAGATAGAAACACAAGATCCAAAGTTTGCACACATCTGGTTATTACTTATCAGACAACGGGGGATGATCTATGTGTGTTAAGCCATGACATTACATCACCCTGACCCCTGTGCCCCCACCTTAGTCAAGTAGGCAGGCAACATTAACCGAAATAACTGAAGAGTTCGAAATTCTCAAGAGACAGGCATACTCCAGAATAAGTCAGCAACTGAAGTCGCAGAAAATCGAAGATTTATTTCCACACATTGACTCGTACAATTATCTGAACTGTGACCCTGTGAAAAATCACACACAGCTGCTAATTATCAAACTGGATATAACATATACAGGACTGTTCAGGAGTCACATTTTTCACATTCTAGGCAAGTAACAGGAGCTTGCTACTTAGAAACTGCTGTTGAAATAACGCAGGAACATGATCAGGATATGACCATTCAGTCTCTCATGTCTGCTTCATCAGTCAGCCAGACCGTGGCTCATTATCTGTCTCAACGCCATTTTCCGCATTATCCCCATACCCCTTGATATCTACAAACCTATTGATCTCCATCTTGAATATACTCCATGAGACAGCTCCATACCAAGATTCAGGATCCACTGGAGTGCAGAAACTCCTCTTCATCTCAGACTGAAGTGGCTTGCCCCTATTCAGAGACCAATCGCCCAGTTCTAGACTACTACAGGAGGAAAACACCTTTTTTGCAGCTACCCTGTCAATTCCTTTAAAAATTTTCCATGTTTCAATTAGGTCATGTCCCAAACTTCTAAAGTCTTGGTAATATGGGTCTAATCTCTCCTTACAAGCAATCTTACCATCTCAGGGATCTATCTGGTGAAGCTTAGTTGCACTCTCCATACAGTAAGTATTTCTTTCCTTTGGTCTCTTTGCTGAAGGAAACTGTTCCAATGTCTTAAGTGCAGATTCATTAAGGCTTGTTTACTCAAAAGACTGGTTTACTCGTGAACTGAAATCCCCTTGCAATAAAAGCCAACACACCATTTTCCTTCCTAATTGCTTGCTGTACCTGGCTGTTGGCTTTTCATGAATCATGAATCATGAATCATGAACATTCAGGTCCCTTTGGACATCACACTTTTCCCCAAGTTCTCTCAAAATCTGCCTTTCTGTTTTTCCTGTCAAAGAGGATATTTCGCATTTTCCTCATCGCATTTCATCTGCCATGTTCTTGACCACTCAGCCTGTGTAATACCCTTCAAGTCTCTTCAATATCATCCTCTTCATTAACTCTCCCACCTAATTTTCTATCATCTGCGAACATTACATCTGGTCTCTGCATCCAATTATTTTTGTAGATTTGGAATAGCTAGCGTCCAAGCACCAATTCTTGTTGAACTCAACCAAATGCCAAGTTGGCAACCTGAGATAACCAATTCTATCCTTTGCTTTCTGTCTGTTAAATAATTGTCAAACCATGCTTTCCATGTACTCTAATTCTAGTTGCAAACGATTTGGTGCACCTTTATTGAAAGCCTTCTGAAAATCCAAATCCTCCGGTTCTCCCTCATCTATTTTTTTTGACAAACAATTTCTTACATAAAATCCATGTTGACTTTTCCCATGCCTACCACTATTTTCTAAGTGTCCAGTTATAACATCCATTATAATACAATCTAGTGCTTTCCCTACTACAGCTATAAGACCAACAGGTCTGTAATTCCTTGGTTTCTCACCATTCTTTCTTAAATCGCAACATGGGCCTAACGTGCTTCTTTTCAGTCCACAGACATTCTAGAATCTATAAAATTTTGGAAAATTCACCAATCTACCATTTGTGAGAGGGAAGAGAGAGAATCCCATGTGCAAGGGAGTGCTGCATTGCAGTGGCCCATATCCTGTACACAGACAATAATCACAGCCACAGGGAGGGACTTTGCTCATGAACAGTTGAATCATAGAGTCATAGAAGGTCAGCAATCCCAATGTTTCTGTATTTTACACAAACAGAAACATTTCATGGGGAAATAATGATGAGTGGGGCGGAGTGAAAATCTCTCGTCAAACATAATGGGCGGCACGGTGGCACAGTGGTTAGCACTGCTGCCTCACAGCGCTGGAGACCCGGGTTCAATTCCCGCCTCAGGCGACTGACTGTGTGGAGTTTGCACGTTCTCCCCGTGTCTGCGTGGGTTTCCTCCAGGTGCTCCGGTTTCCTCCCACAGTCCAAAGATGTGCAGGTCAGGTGAATTGGCCATGCTAAATTGCCCGTAGTGTTAGGTAAGGGGTCGATGTAGATGTAGATGTAGGGGTATGGGTGGGTACGCTTCGGCGGGTCGGTGTGGACTTGTTGGGCCGAAGGGCCTGTTTCCACACTGTAAGTAATCTAATCTAATCTAATAATGGTAAGGCCAGAGGGAGTGCTGCTGAACAAAGAGACCTTGAAGTGCAGTTTCATTGCTCCTTGAAAGTGGAGTTGCAGGCAGATAGGATAGTGAAGGTGGTGTTCGGTATGCTTTCTTTTATTGGAGAGCGTATTGTGTATAGGAATTGGGAGGTCATGCTGGTTAAGCCACTGTTGGAATATTGCGTGCAATTCTGGTCACCTTCCTATCGGAAAGATGTTGTGAAACTTGAAAAGGGTTCAGAACAGATTTACAAGGATGTTGCCAGGGTTGGAGGATTTGAGCTACAGGGAGAGGTTCAATTTGCTAGGGCTGTTTTCCCTGGAGTGTTGGAGGCTGAGTGTTGACCTTATAGAGGTTTATAAAATCATGAGGGGCATGGATAGGATAAACAGACAAAGTCTTTTCCCTGGGGTGGGGGAGTACAGAACTAGAGGGCATAGGTTTAGGGCGAGGGGGGAAAAGATTTATAAGAGACCCTAAAGGGCAACTTTTTCACACAGAGGGTGGTATATGTATGGAATGAGTTGCCAGAGGATGTGGTGGAGGCTGGTACAATTGCAACATTTAAAAGGCATCTGGATGGGTATATGAATAGGAAGAGTTTGGAGGGATATGGGCCGGGTGCTGGCAGGTGGGACTAGATTGGGTTGGGATATCTGGGCGGCATGGACGGGTTGGACCGAAGGGTCTGTTTCCATGCTGTACATCTCTATGACTGAGCTCAAGGACACCCTTGACACAGAGAATGGGTTAGATTAAGGGAGCTGGCCCAGGAAACAAGAGGAGGAAGTGGGGACTGCAGATGCTGGAGATTAGAGTCGAGAGTGTGGTGCTGGAAAAGCACAGCAGGTAAGGCAGCATCCGAGGAGCAGGTTAATCGATGTTTTGGGCATAAGCCCTTCATCACGAAATTCCTGATGAAGGGCTTTTGCCTGAAACATCGACTCTCCTGTTCCTCGGATGCTGCCTGACTTCCAGCACCACACTCTCGACCCAGAAAACATGAGGGTTAGCCACGCAAGTAAAAGTACCACGCCTACAGCCATCCAAACGGAACAGAAACTAGCAGCTCATGCTCACACCCAAATACTGGGGCTTGGTGTTAAAACTGTAACAACCAGGCAGTAAAGAGGGACAACACGAAGGCCAAATCTGGATTTATAAGCAAAGCATTTTATTGATTTTTGCAAAATGTTAGATTCTTTTAAATCTCTAATGAGTGTGAGCATCATTAGCGAGGGGCAGTGTGTCTTGCCCACCCTTGAGAGTATGGTTCTCAGCTGCCTTCTTGAACTGGAGTCCATCTAACGCAGGTACATCCACTATGCCAGAATGAAACATTAAACCCAGTGATAGTGAAAGAATGGTGTTTTAGTTCCAAATCGAGATGATGATTGGAGAGGAATTGTCCAGGTCGTGTTCGCATCCATGCATCTGCTGCCTTGCTCCATGAAGGTGGTAGAGGCACACGTTTGGTAGGTGTTTTCAAAGGAGCGTTGATCAGTCACTGCAGTACATCTTACAAATAGCACACACAGCTCGCATCATACATGGGTAGTGGGGGGTGTTAGTGGTGAACAATGAAGCTCATGGAAAGGGGGTGGGGGGGGAAATCAGGTGACTGTTTTGTGGAGTTTGCACATCCGCCCCATGTCTGCATGGGTTTCCTCCCACAACTCAAAGATACGCAGGTTAGGTGAATTGGCCGTACAAAATTGCCATAGTGTTCAGGGATGTGTAGGTTAGGGGAATTAGTCAGGGGTAAATATAGAGTAATAGGGTAGGGGAATAGGTTTGGGTGGGATAATCTTCAGAGAGTTGGTATGAACTTGTTGGGCCGAAGGGCCTGTTTCCACACTCTCGGGATTCTACAATTCCACGACAATCAAACAGGTGCCTTTAACCCAGATGGTGTCAAGTTTCTTCACTGTTGTTGAAGCTACATTTAGACAAACAGTACACTCTAGAATGGGGCTTTGTGGATGGGGCAGACACTGGGATGTCAGGAGCTGACTTATGCCAATAGTCATTCGCTGCTATTTGTACAACAGGCTGCTATCTGAAATCAACATGGATGAGTCACCACCCAAATACAAGGGGACATAACTGATCAATTTAAAATGTTCACCTTCAAAAGCAATCCATGTGGATTTTGCCTCAGCCCTGCTTTTTCTTGTCTTGTTTGGCGCTTTGTCGAATTTTCCCTTCTGCTTCCCTATTGCTGATAGGTTGCTGCTCTCCCTCTCTCCCCCCCCAACTCCCAGTAGGCCACATTGCACCCACCAAAAATCCTGGCGACAGAGCCCTTTCTCTCTCACCCCTGTTCGAGCTGGCTGGACTTCCACTTTTAAATGTCGGGAAGTGCTCTTGCAGTCAAAACTGTTCAAAAGTAATTACTAGGCAGCACCTGTTCCGGACTTGGAGGATTTGTGCTTAATGTTTGTTTCACCCAAGCATTCTGAATTTTCCAAAGCCCTTGGTCCAGCTTCCTGCCTGACCCAGTGAGGCTCACTGTATCGAAAATCTTCTATCAGCTTGCAGTGACTCACAAAGATCCACCTACACCCCCAGTGCATTTTCTCCTTCAGGGAATTTAAATTACACCTTTTGGGACGTTTTAGTTTCTCAGGGTAATTCATTGATCCTGAAAACATTTCACTGACAGCACTGTCTCTGATCTGCACACTGAAAGCTAATCCCAGCTGGGATACTGGCACTGCTCCCAGGTAAGAAAAGGATGTGGGTGGAACACGCCAGGGAGTAGGGGATTGGCCAAGTCTCTCGCTCTCTCGCTCTCTCTCTCCCTCCCTCCCCTGGTTCACAAACTGGCTTCCACATTTCTGTACAAGTGCACATCAAAAGTATTTCATTGGCCGTGATGTGCTTTGTCACATCTTCAGGAGGTTCCGAGAGGCGTCAGCCAAATGCAAATATGTTGTTATTCAATAGCTAATGACTTATGCTGGAGAGTGGATGCCTGTGTGGAAATTTTAGTCATGACAGGACCAAACTTGACACAACATCAAGTGACTGATTGCAAAGGCTATGTTCAGGCTTCCCAGAAAATGTGGCTTTTGTACGGCCTACGAAAGTGATTCAATAGCCATGAAGCACATCCCACAATGCACATAGCTTCAGACAAGGAAAAATAAATCAGTAGGGAAAAGAACACATGAATCCGTAATCTTCCACAACATTAGTGTGATTGCTAATTTATACATTCACACATTCTGGACATCCTCTGCTTGGCCAGTATTTATTGCCCATCCTTAACTGCTCAAGAAGTTGGTGATGAGCCACTTTCTTGAACTGCTGCAGTTTGGGTAAATCCACAATGCTGTTGTGAAGGGGGGTCCAGTGACAATGAAGGAACAGGGATATATTTCCAAGTCAGAATGCTGTGTGGCTTTGAGGTGAACTTGCAGGGGTGGTGATCCCATGTATCTGCTGTCTCTGCCTTTCCAAGTGGTAGATTTTGTGGGTTTGGAAGGTGCTTTTAAGGGGGTTTCATGATGGCAAACTGCGTTGCCACTGTCCATCAGTGTTAAAGGGACTGGATGTTGAAGATGGTGTTAATCAAGCAGGTTGCTTTGTTCTGGATGATGTTGAGCTTCAGGAGTGTGGCTGGAGCTGCAACCAGTCAAGTGGAGAGTTTTCCAACACACTACTAACTTGTGCCTTGTCGATGAGGAACAGGTTGTCGGGTCACAAGAAATGGGGAACTCTCCACAGAACTCCCAATTTCTGACAATCACAGTCGTCACATATTGATATAGGTGTTCTACATCAGTGTCTGGCCAATGGTCGCCACTAGGGTGTTGGCTGTGGGGGATTCAGCGATAGTAATGCCACTGAATGTCAAAGTGAAAAGATTTTCACTTGTTGATCTAGCATGCCACACATGGCAGTGAATCCTTTACCAACTTACTCAAATTTTATGTATTCTTATGATAGAGTGCAATATTGCTCTGCTCCACAACTCTCAGCATAATACAAAAAATACTTCAACTACTAAAACAACCGATATACTTTATAGTATTTTAACAAGATCCAAACATGTCCCTTCATAAATGCAATTATTAGATTATCAAATCAGAAAGATTGTTCAAAAAGATGCAATAATTGGTTGACGTGCTGGGTGATTTGGAAGTTTCAAATGTTTATCCCTGTAAATATCTCCAAGACACCAAGATCATGAAGACAGGGGGAAAAAAAAAACAAGATTTCTTGTCAGAGATTAGCTGTCTGAATAAAAAACAGCTGGCTAATGTGTTATCCATGAAGGCAAAAGAATAAAGCATAGGACTTCTAAAGACTGTTGCTGTGATGTTCTGGTACATGTGATCAAATTGTTTCTGAGGTCCTGCAGGCACTACTGGCTCAGGTAATGATGTGGAGATGTTCCTTCAATCAGTTTTTCAGAAGAACAAATTGTTTTGTTGAATTTGAGATGAAAACTATTTGCTTTTCAGGATTGGGAAACATCAGCTGGGCAGCTTGTTTCTTTTCAAAACAGGCTTTCCTTCAACTAAACCCAATACAACAGGAACCTCCACAAGCCAATCACTTCAAATCAGCTGGTCAACAGCAAAGTAATCTGCTGTCAGCAATCATGGGATTTACAGGAAACCTAGTTTAAAAATGCTCCAAAGTCCACAATGAAGTTTCAATTATGTCTTTTTAAAAAATCTATTCCAGGTATTTCTACAAACCTGGAAATCAATCCACCAAAATACAAGTTTTGGTGGATGGGCGACATGGTGGCACAGTGGTTAGCACTGCTACCTCACAGCACCAGAGACCCGGGTTCAATTCCCGCCTCAGGCAACTGTCTGTATGGAGTTTGCACATTCTCCCCGTGTCTGTGTGGGTTTCCTCCAGACGTTCCGGTTTCCTACCACAGTCCAAAAATGTGCAGGTTAGGTGAATTGGCCATGCTAAATTGCCTGTAGTGTTAGGTGAAGGGGTAAATAGGTCTGGGTGGGTTGCTCTTCAGAGGGTCAGTGTGGACCTGTTGGGCCGAAGGGCCTGTTTCTACACTGTAAGTAATCTAATCTAAGTTCTCTTGGCAAAATTAAATAGAAAGCATCTTAGTAACATTACCCAACTGCAGTTGAGGAGGCCAGTCAATCAAACGCACTCAACTATTTAGTTCACTGTATGTCACCAAGACAAAAGTCACTTACTGGACTATCAGGCTATCATCCAGATGGAAGATGTTGAGGGCTCAGTCAAGTTACATTGACGCAAACCAGAGGTCTGGGGTCAAACCCCCAGGCCTGTAATAAATTGTAACCTGCATCAATAGAGACGTGCCAGACAGGGAAGGGCAAAGGAAAATCAGTCAAGGATTCTGCTCCTCATCCCTGGATGTCTACGTGACACCCCCAAATAAGAGGATGACCTCTCAGGGGAGGTTATGGAAGGTAGTTGGCAGTTCATAGAACACTATCCAGCACAGGTCGAACAGGCAGAGTCGCCTGCTTGTGTACCATACCCTGGTTTGACCTCTCAGAGGTCACGGTGCCTTATCAAGACAAGGGGAGGAAATTGAAGACAAAAGAACTGTCAGTTTCAGTCAGCACATCACTCTCTGAACATACAGCCAGCTGCTTTGTCTAGTGTACTTTACACTGGTACAAATAAGTCATGGTTTCATGAATCAGTCTGGTCAGAAATACCACAAGTGCATAAATCGGGACAGATTAAATGTCACATTGCAATAGTAAGATCCTTTATGATGAAGTAAGTGGTCACTAATAAGCTCTTTCTTTTGCCCGGGGAGGTTTTATTATTTGGCAATCTCTGTGCTCAATCCCTGCATCAGAAGATGACAGCTCTTTCAAAAGCACTATCTGGAGACTTCAATGGATGTAGAGCCCGTTAGTGAGAGCGCATGAGACGTTAATGAATTAAGATTCAGAGAGAGATAGATAGAAAGTATGAATATTTCAAAAGCAAGTCTATCAGAGACTCTGTTTTGAGAAGGACTTGCACAGCACCTTAAATGAATGGAAATACAGCGCACTTAAATTTCTATTACCATTTCCAATGCTGATTCAGTTTCTAAAGGTGGAGCTACTCTGCATCATATAGCAGGCCCTTAATCAAAGGCCCTGTTCCTGAGAGTTCAGTCACTGCCACCCAGGATAACTGCTGGGCCAAGAGTGCTCCCCTAAAGGAATCCATCTTTGATCTTCCCTCCTTTTAGGACAAAGCTCACAGACCCAGTTTCTGAATGAACAACCGCAAGTAGAAAATCATTATGCAGCAAATGGATACAACCTAAATCCAATCCTCCAATAAATCACTGACTCCAGCACACCATTTCTGACGTCTTGACCTTGAGGAACAGTAAACTGGACAATGACTCCCACTTGCAGGTGGAAGCAATTTAGATACAAAACACATGCATTTGTTCTAATTAAACAGACTTTCCTGTAAACTTCTTTGCAAAATTGTACACAGTCTCAAAATGTAAACTTTTTACAATGTCAAGGTATGCGGCACACACTCATACCAAAGTAAACCAATCGTTAAAAACCTGGTGCATTGTTGGCCACTACACCATACAAATCAAATGTAGCTTCAACACCACAACACTGTATTAAGCAAAAATAAGCCATTTGGCCTTTGAATCTTCTCCGCTATTTAATTAGATCATAGTTGTACTGGTAATCATCAGTTTGACTTTCCTGCCTTTGCCCCATAAGCCTTGATTAAACCTCAATCTCAGCTGAAAATGTGTTGCTGGAAAAGCGCAGCAGGTCAGGCAGCATCCAAGGAACAGGAGAATCGACGTTTCGGGCATAAGCCCTTCTTCAGGAATACCCGAAACGTCGATTCTCCTGTTCCTTGGATGCTGCCTGACCTGCTGCGCTTTTCCAGCAACACATTTTCAGCTCTGATCTCCAGCATCTGCAGTCCTCACTTTCTCCTCCTAAAACTCAATCTCACCCTTGAATATATTAAATGACCCCCAGCCTCAACAACCCTCTGCATAAAAATTCCACAGAATCATTACACACAGATGAAAGAGTGCCTTATCTATCTGAAATATGCAACCCCCAACTTTGAGATGATGTCATCTGGTCTTCCCAGACTTACCCACACAAGGGAAATAACTTCTTAGGATTCTTTGGGGCTTGGCAGGGTAAATGCTATGTGTTTCAATAAAGTCACAGTCAAGAAGCTTGACACCACCCAGGAGAAAGCAACATGCTTGATTAACACCACAACGCACAAACATCTGCTCCCTCCATCCCAATAGATACTGGCAGGAATGTATACCATCTAGAAGATGCAGTGCAGCAGCTCACAAAGACTTTTGTCAATAGCACCTTCCAAACCTGCAATTTCTACCATCTAATGGGACAAAGGCAGCACATTCATAGGAACACCACCCAAGTACGTTCCCCTCCAAGACACCCACCATCCTGACTTGGAAATAAATTGGCATTCCTTCACTATTACTGGGTCAAAATCCTGAACCCCTCTTATCCACAGCATTGCAATGGTACCTATCCTGCATGGACCACAGGAGATTAAGAGGTTGGTTTGTCCAGCTGCCCATAAGGAAGTAATGGCAGAGCAACAATTGCCAGCCTAGCCAGCAATGCCCACATTACACTAATGAATTAATAAACTCCTATGGGCAAGAGTTCTTCATCATTAATTGTTGGAACCACAGAGAAAGGAGTAGGCTTTGCAAATGTGGCAGTTACTTCAGAAAGAAAAATTCAATTCCAGCCTCAATTACAGTTTCTTCCCACTGAGTTTGTGCGGTTGGAATAACCTTACATTCCAAGCTTCTCAGACTGTTGGTCTGAATATTAGTTGGTGTAAGTGCTCCCCAAACCTTTGCCCAAGGGACCCTGTTTAGCGCCTCAGATTTTGGGTGACTCCAGATAGAGGAATCTCCAGGGGGTGGGTAGGGTTACTGAATGGGAGAAGAGGGTTAAAATGAACAGCCGTGATTTGATAGGCCATAATTAGGCCACACCCACTGAAAAACAAAACTTTGAAGGAGCCTCATAGCTGCAGACACTCAGACAGAGCTCCACATCTACCACTGCCTTGGAGCTCATAAGCACAAATTACTACCCATGACCCCACTGGCAGTTGCAGCCCATTGTTGATAACCCGTGTCAATGAGCTGAAAACTCTCCCTAATTCAACACTGATCTCCAAAGTAGCACCTGCAGCCTGAGAGGTGGGCATCTGAAGGAAGTTCACCTCTGGCCCTTGAGGAAGCATTGAGCACAGCAGAGCACGCCAGCACATATACCAGTTCAGTGACAGAAACAAAGCAAAGTCCAAATCTTCATTGTCCTTAATACTATTATATAAACAGAGCTCAAATCAGGAGTGAGAATGCATATTATCTTGGTAGCATAAAGATACTTTTATATCAAGGGTCCAAGGACATTGTTATAGCAAGCAACCTGCATGTGTCAATCACATATACATGGTAACATTTAGTCGTAGCATCAGGGAAAACCTGACTTGGATAACAGGCCTGAGAAACTTTCCTCACAAGGCAATGGGCCAGCCAGACACTGATACTGAACCACTTCCATACGTCAGTGTGCTCATAATCAGGACAGTATTTCACAAAACAACTCCAACACAATGACGCACTCTATCACGATCCTCTCAGCTGGCCTGACAGGAGCCTTTACAGACATTTTAAGAACATGTGAAAGCCTGGGTGTGGTCAAGCAAATGCCATTTCCAGTCTAAGACCATAGGTGGGGGTTGTCACCTGTGCCAGGAGGCACCCATGGAGAGCTGATCGCTTGATACTCGATCATGAGATGCCTGATCACATGACCAAATGTTTATCTTCATCCTTTTAAAATGAAAGTTGTGCCTCTAATAGCCCCAAGAGTGAATGGAATTCACATTTTGAGAGTTGGGAATGCAACCTCTACATTAAATACCATCTGCAGTCTGAAACTTCCTTCACAGCTGGGTGTAGAAAATACTTCATGTTCATTCTGTTAAAAACACTCTGCATTCTTTGTCATTAGGTATTATGCCACTTCAAATGGGGATGACAGAGACATTCAGGACAGTTCCAGTGACCTTGTAGCTCTAGAGTGTTTGCTATTAATGAGCCAACCCCCCCCCCCCCCACATACCTTAAAATCCACTCTTCCCCCCCAACTCCTGAGTCAAGCCAAGTACATCAGGATTAAATGGAAATCCCAGCCTCCAAATAATCAGTGTGTGTACACAACACTCCTCCAGAGACTAATTCATGTTTTAATCATTCTGTCTGCACAACAAAAACAACGATTTTCAATGAGAAAGCTTTTCCCATTTGCTGGGAGTCTGAGCTGAAGAGCGGGTGTGAGTGAGTGAATGAGGTGTACGCAACTTCAAACAAAACAGGAATTAAATAAAGCACTCACTACCTTAACAGGGGTGAAATTATCTTTTAGAAAAGGGGATGAGAGAATTTCTGTGTCTCTTCATAATTGATGATCCGCTAACAATATGGGTTACCCAAAAGGAAAATAAACACTCATTACGAAGCCATGGATCTTCAGTTCAAGCAATGATTAAAAAAGGAGCAGCAATTTAATTTTTGTTTTGTTTAATCTGCCCTGTGTAATTGCCGTTCCTATACCTTTGATCCTTTTTTATTATTTGCTCTTGAGACATGGGCATTGAAAAGTTGGTGACGACCTGTCTTCTTGAACCACTGAAGTCCATGTGCTGTAGGTTGACCCACAATACCTTTGGGAATTCCAGGATTTTGACCTGGTGACAGGGAAGGAACAGTGATATATTTCCAAGTGGTGGGTGGCTTGGAGGGGAACTTGCAGGTGGTGATGATCCCACGTATCTGCTGCCCTTCACCTTCTCGATGGAAGTGGCCGCGGGTTTGGAAGGTGCTATCTGGGGATCTTTGCTGAATTTCCACAGTGCTTTTTTGAGGTAGTAGCTGCACTGTGCACAGAGCGTTTGATAATGAAGTGACTGAATGCTTGGGGATGTGGTGCCAATCAAGTGGGCTACGTTTTCCTGGATGGTGCCAAGCTTCAGTGTTTTTGGAGCTCCACCCATCCAGGCAAGTGGGCAGTATTCCATCACACTCCTGACTTGTGCCTTGTAGATGGTGGACAGGCTTTGGGGAGTTAGGAGGTGAGTAACATGCTGCCGTATTCCAGCCTCTGACCTACTCTTGTCGTGACTGTATTTACGTGGTGAGTCCAGTTCAATTTCTGATCAATAGTCACCCCCAGGATGTTGATAATGATCATAAAACTCTTGAATTTCAATGGCCAATATTTAGATTGTCTGTTATTGGAGACAGTTGTTGCCTGGCATTTGTGGGGCACAAATGTGACTTGTCACTTTTCAGCCCAAGCCTGGATACTGTCCAAGTCTTGATGCAGTTGAACAAAGAGAACAAAGAAAATTTACAGCCCAGGAACAGGCCCTTCAGTCCTCCAAACCTGAGCCGATCCAAATGTACTGTCTAAACCTGTCGGTCAATTCCTAAGCATCTGTATCCCTCTACTCCCTACCTACTCATGCATTTATCCAAACGCATCTTAAATGAATCTACCGTGTCTGCCTCTACCACCTCTGCTGGCAACGCATTCCAAACACCCACCACCCTCTGAGTGAAGTACTTGCCACGTGTATCTCCCTTAAACTTTTCACCTCTCACCTTGAACATGGACTGCTTCAGTATCTGAGGAGTCATGAATGGTGCGGAAAATTGTGCAATCATCAGTTAACCTCCCCACCTCCAACCATATGATGGAGGGAAGATCATTGATGAAGCAGCTGAAGATAGTTAGGCTTAGAACAATCCCCAAGGAACTGCTGCAGTGATGTCTTTGAGCTGTTTGCTGAGCTCCCACAGTGGCACAAAACACTTGACAACTTCCTCCCTGTCTATTGCTTTTATTGCTTGAAATTGAAAATGGGATTACAACAGGATCTTGATCAGATGGGCCAATGGGCTGAGGAGTGGCACATGGAGTTTAATTTAGATAAATGTGAGGTACTGCATTTTGGGAAAGCAAATCTTATCAGGACTTGGACACTTAATGGTAAGGTCCTAGGGAGTGCTGCTGAACAAAGAGACCTTGGAGTGCAGGTTTATAGCTCCTTGAAAGTGGAGTCGCAGGTAGATAGGATAGTGAAGGCGACATTTGATATGTTTTCCTTTAATGGTCAGAGTATTGAGTACAGGAGTTGGGAGGTCATGTTGTGGCTGTACAGGACATTGGTTAGGCCAATGTTGGAATATTGTGTGCAATTCTGGTCTCCTTCCTATCGGAAAGATGTTGTGAAACTTGAAAGGGTTCAGAAAAGATTTACAAGGATCTTGCCAGGGTTGGAAGATTTGAGCTGGGGCTGTTTTCCCTGGAGCATCTGAGGCTGAGGGGTGACTTTATAGACGTTTACAAAATCATGAGGGGCGTGGATAGGATAAATAGACAAAGTCTTTTCTCTGGAGTTGGGGAGTCCAGAACTAGAGGGCATAGGTTTAGGGTGAGAGGGGTAAGATATAAAAGGAACCTATGGGTCAACCTTTCATGCAGAGGGTGGTACGTGTATGGAATGCGTTGCCAGAGGAAGTGGTGGTGGCTTGTACATTGCAACATTTAAAAGGCATCTGGACGAGTATATGAATAGGAAGGGCTTGGAGGGATATGGGCCAGGTGCTGGCAGGTGGGACTAGATTGCGCTGGGATATCTGGATGAGGTGAACCAAAGGGTCTGTTTCCATGCTATACATCTCTATGACTCTAAATCTCCCAGAACCCTGGCAATAGCAAGTCAGGTAGTCTGCCTGGTCATAACAAAAACCACAGTCACATCAGGCACGTGGTATAAATTATTCTCCTGCTAAAAGTGCAGCAGAATATAGCATAATTTGGCCATTTAGAACCAAAGTGTATAGGGTTCTTGTGGTGCAGTGGTAATGTCCCTAGCCCTGGAATGAGAGGCCCAGGTTCAAATCCCATCTGCTTCAGAGGTGTGCAATAACAATTCTGAACACATTGATTAGAAAACTAGGTTAAGTTTTTTTTCAAATATTTAGGTGCAAAGTGTCGTGCTCTTGTTGAACAGTGATAATGTCCATACCTCTATACCAGGAGGTCCTGTGTTCAAGCCCCTACTGCTCTGGAGTTGTAAAATGCCATCTCTGAACAGGTCTATGAAGAAAATGAACAGGCGTCATTTTCTGTATGTGCAGTGGCAATGTCCATACCTTTGGATCAAGAGACCTTGGTTCAGGTCCCACCTGCTTCTGGGGGTGTGTCATAACACACAATGCAGATAAAAAGATATCTAGAAGCCCAGTTTTAAGTGTGGTACCTTGCTGGCTCACGAAAAGGCTAACTATTCTGAGCAAGCTGGTTAGGTGAGGAGAGGCACAGTCGATCAGGCAGCATCCAAACAGTAGAGAATCGATGTTTCAGGCAGAAGCCCTTCATCAGGAATGAGGTTTGTGGGTTGGGGCTGAGAGATAAATGGGAGGTGGGTAGGGAGAATGTAGCTGAGAAAGGGGAGGGAGAAGGTAATAGATCAGAGGAGGGAGTTATGGATAGCTGTGAGCCACACCCCACTCCTGGCACCTTTCCCTACCACCGCAGGAAGTGCAAAACCTGCGTCCAAGGTCCCAAGGGATCCTTCCACATCCGACAGAAATTTACCTGTACCTCCACCAATGTCATCTACTGCATCCGTTGCACCCAGTGTGGTGCCCTCTTAGATTAGATTAGATTACTTACAGTGTGGAAACAGGCCCTTTGGCCCAACAAGTCCACACCGACCCGCCGAAGCATAACCCACCCAGACCCATTCCCCTATATTTACCCCTTCATCTAACACTACGGACAATTTTAGCATGGCCAATTTGCCTAACCTGCACATTTTTGGACTGTGGGAGGAAACCGGAGCACCCGGAGGAAACCCACGCAGACACGGGGAGAATGTGCAAACTCCACACAGAGAGTCGCCTGAGGCGGGAATTGAACCCGGGTCTCTGGCGCTGTGAGGCAGCAGTGCTAACCACTGTGCCACCGTGCCGCCCACAGGGAGACAGGACGCTAGCTTGTGGATTGTTTCAGAGAACATCTCTAGGACACGTGCACCACCAACCCCACTGCCCGTGGCTGAACATTTCAACGCCCAATCCCAGTCCAACAAGAACATGCAGGTCCTGGGCCTCCTCCACTGCCATATCGTTACCACTGACGCCTGGAGGAACGCCTCATATTCCACCTTGGGACCCATCAACCACATGGGATCAACGTGGATTTCAACAGATTCCTCATTCCTGCCACCACCACATCCACCCCCCCCCCCCCCCCCCCCTGCCCTCTGGACTCGTCCATAACTCCTCCCTCTGACCTAGTACCTTCCCCCTCACCTTCATCCACCTATCGCTTTCTCAGCTACCTTCCCCCCAACCCAAACCTCCCCCCTCCCATTTATCTCTCAGCCCTGGCCCATAAGCCTCATTCCTGATGAAGAACTTATGCCTGAAAATGTAAATTCTCCTGCTCCTCGGATGCTTCCTGACCTGCGCTTTACCAGCACCACACTCTCGACTCTGATCTCCAGCTGCAGTCCTCACTTCTTCCTGGTTAGGTGAGGAGGAAGGGTAACCTGATCCAACATGTTAATTCGGATTAACTCAGATGCTGCCAGACCTGCTGAGATTTTCCAACAATTTCTGTTAGGTCAATTAAGGGTCAGATTGGCTGTCTTTTCAAAACCAAAAAGGTTGCAACCCTTCAAGTCAATTAGCAAGTTTGCTCCACAAATGGGAATATTTGTCAGCACCAAGAGTAATTTGATTCTGCTCTTCAGCATTCAATTGTAATTCATAATCACACCAGTGAGAGACTCAACTCAGCACTTGTACAGACCATAATTACACCCTCCTGAACCCAGCAGGCAAAACTCTCCAGGGCTAATGTCCCTTTTGCAGCATTGTCTAACAGGAATCTGAGCACAACAAATCACTATTGTACTGTGCCCCGAATGCAGCCCCAGCATTCAAATTTTCCATTAAAGCGCTGAGTGAGCTATTATTGAGTGCTGTGAGAGATCCAAGGACTTTGCCTTCACTTCCATCCACATACTGGACAACAGGAAGCCAACAACTTTACCAGATTACTAACAAAATGTTTACGTGACTTCTTAGTTCATTTGTTAACTTGACTTGTTTTTAAAATGGTACTTTCTCTAGCACCAAGTCTACACAGTACTCCGTTTGCCCCTGAACCATATGCAGCACTAATCTGGGAAGGACCTCTGACACTCATTTGCATTAACGTTAAAAATTTTGCGACCTCCTTTGTGCATAGGAACCAGAAAAGGCATCAGAGAAATTCTAGATGTGGTGTCATTCAGGCGCACTGCTGAAGGGAAGCTTTAGTGCCACTGTTTTGTAGGCATTGCTCAGACACATGGGAGAAAATACAAAAAGAGCCTTTCTCAGACAGAGATGGAAATGCACATGCATTCCAGTTGCCTCTCTGTGTTCTTGGCATCCTTTCGCCCACAGAGTGACCAACACAATTACAATTCCCACATTATGGTATCAGTGTAGCCTTTGGGTATTTCACTGTTTATTGCCTGTCCTTACTCTCTGTACATCTGGTCACATTACTTTTTATTGCTTGCCATTATTCCCTGTTCATCTGATTATACATTGTGCCAATCTGCAGCACACATTATGGTAATGATGGCAGTGTGAGGGTTGCTGAGTACTAAGCTTGGATTAGTGCCATCCAGGTTTGATCCCTGGCATTCCTTTAACATTAACGGGAAATATATGGAGCTAAAATTTTGGCATGCAGTAGTGCGCTTTTTTGTAAATGTGTAGAGACCCTGCTCTTTTTAAGTGGATTGATCTGTTTCATTGACTGCAAAATAAAGAGTGCCAAAAGGAGTCAAGTGCGTTTGAATATTAGGGACATATTGTCACAGAAAAGGGGAAGAAAGGAAGGAAGAGACAAAGACAAACAAATGACCAGGGTTTTCTTTGCTGCAATTCTTATTTGAACTCATCCAAACTGAAGAAGGGCTTATACCCGAAACGTCGATTCTCCTGCTCCTTGGATGCTGCCTGACCTGCTGCGCTTTTCCAGCAACACATTTTTCAGCTCTGATCTCCAGCATCTGCAGTCCTCACATTCTCCTCATCCAAACAACCTCAAGCTTAATTGATATTAAGTAGTATTTACCAGGAGATTTGACTGATGTGTAAGGATAGGGATGTTACACTGTCAACATGACTTAACATTATGCCAGTAATGTTAATTATCAACAAAAAGGCAAGACTGATCACGATGCAAACACACCATCTCTGCAGCACAACTCTATTTGACAGCTGTAACACAGGACACCAAGACCCTGTGGACATTTACCGACTCAAATCATCTTAAAAAATGCAAGATACTTCAACAAATTGTTTAATAAGTCACTGAAAAGCCTGTGATTCTCAGATTACATCACACACCATCAGTATCACGTACCTAATGAGATAAACAGCACAATAACAAAAATATTCAAACAATTTACAATACCCATATTTTAAAGAAAGCTACAAATTATTAAAGTCAAATCAAATAGTACAATTTCAGTGGTCAGGAAAATAATTAAACAAGGAGGGATGGTTCCTTTATGATAGTAACAGACTACACCCAGAAGTCAAACACAGACGACAGCATAAAGTTCACGTCATGACTTGCATCTGATAACTTGAATTCTCTTACAGCACTGTAATCATGGACACTGACAATCAGGTTAAAACTTACTGAGTCACAGTACTAATTTGTACAATTCAGTCCACGTGAGGCATTTGTCACAAAGTAGGCACAAGACATTTTTCGAGGGCTACAATCCAAATCTCTCACTCACTAACAGACAAAAGGATTTGCAGTGTGGTCAGACTCACTTTTGTTAACTCCCTGGCTTCTCCTATCATCATCATAAGGCACAGCCTGAGTGTACAGTCCCACATATTGATCATCCTCCTTAGCTCAGCAGCCTTAACTTGTTGCGTTTGACCATTTCTGTCCATCTCTGGGAAAGTATCACACCGGTGTATGAGCCTGTTCAACAGGGCTGTGAATCCTCCTGCATATCCCCATTGTAAAATGGAACACCCCACATAGTAGATATAGCTGGGACCTTTTGTTTTAAAAGATAGCAAAATTATACCTCTGGCAACCATGAAATCTATATGTGTGTATGACCAAAGTAAACAACACTATCGCAAGCTAATCAAAGGAATCATTTAATGACAGACGATAAAAATGCAAACATTCATTCTAAGAATGCTATAAATCAGAGGGAAATCAATGCCATAAATTCCTCAATCCCTGATCATTGGGGACACATGCAAACTCTGGACATTGTACATTCTTTTCTGGCCCCACAGCAACGACAGGTATTTGAAAGCAGCACTTGGAAAAAGTATGACCTGGGGTCCCCAAATAGCTCATGGGAAAATTGGTCGGGCTCGATTCCTGGTCTGTTAGCTGATCGCGGTTGGGACAGTGGTACAAGTTGTTTAGTTTGTCAAGAAGCTGAGGGAACCTGTGCTGGAGTTTCTATTGCTGGTTACACCACCCGCCATCCAGTCAGACTTTTGGACATTGCGTGATCAGAGATTAACTTGGCTGGATTGTCCTCCATGTATTCAGATAGCTTGCCATTATCCTCAGGAGAGGACAACATATCCGTAACAGCCAGAAACACTGGGAATGACTGCTATCAGGAATCAATACATCAATAAGATAAATTATGCCACAATGTGAGGAGACAGAAGGAAGAAAATTGGACGGAAAAAAAAATCTGATATGGATTCACTCCCACCTTCTCATCTCCCCATTTTCCAGTCAGTTTACAACCCCAGCAGGTGTTTGAGAAATGGTGTAAAGTGAACAGAAACGGGCACAATTCTCAGGTGGATCATTCAAACTACCGAGTTTCCCATCTCAGTTGTGCTGCCCATGAATGTGCATAGCACCTTGCCAGGTTAAGAAAAGGTAGGTATTTTGGAACAATGACCTGAGTGAATGAAAGGAGACAGGAGTGAGGAGACAGGAGATTTGAAGGTGTGGCATTTTTAACGGGAGGTCTAATCTTAATGCTCTGGAGGACTGGGGGAAGGAGGGGTTAAGGAAAGAGCTGAGAGGGGAAGGGAAATAAGTCATTCGTGAACATAACAGTATACGCTTTACATCAAAACATCAGCAATAGACAACTGCAAAGTTTACATCCACACTATTTTAAAAATGCAGAAATTTGAAAAGGAAAGATCAAGCAGCTGGCTGAGATTGCTTCACACGGAGGGTGGTGAAAATGTAGAACAGATGTTCGGGGAGTCATTGCAGGAGGACAACGTTGGCAAATTCAAAGGAGAATAAGTTAGATATTTGGCAGTGGAAACAATCAAGGGCTACGCCAGACAGTAGCAGCACAGGGTACAGATGGATCAACTAGTCTTTCCAATATACCTAATCTGTTGTTAGGAAAACAAGGTGGCTCCAAGTCATTTGCATTCAATGTAAAGCAATGCTCGACAAATCCTGAGACAGCAGCACCAGGGGATTTGAAAGACCGGCCGTCAGGGAACCCGCATCTTCCCATCCCTCAGAACCGCGCCACAGTACAGACAAGTGAACTTTTAACATATCTGCTTTATTTCAAGAGTGGTTGCAGGTGCGTTACAGCTGTCAGAAACCGTTTAAAACAAAAGCCTTATCCACAGTCATGTCAATCAGCCCTAATTCTTTACTCTGCCCCTTTGTCACAGGTTCAGAAATTCAGGGAGATCAACTTGTCTTGGGAGAAAGTCCAACTTTTAACTGCTTGTGTTTTGGAAAGCCAACTCTTTTTTTTTGGGATGGAGGAACTTTGCATCTTGTTGTCGCTTGGAAAGTACAGTACAAGTCTCACAGTTTTCTAACCAATAGAATTCAGTCCCGACTTTTCACGTTAAATCCTCCCCCACCCTTCTAAAAACAAGGTGCCCCCTTTTGAATATGTGAGCGCTTCAGTGACCCAGAGGAATAGAGTCGCGGAAATAACAGCTGCCGCTGAGTGTCAGCAGTGAATTGTCTGCCTCGCACCCCCAACACTGGCTGTCCCATCCATTCCCTCCTCCCCTTGCTGCTGCTGCTGCTATTCATTCACCTCAAATAAAGCCAGAACAAAAGAACTCAACTTTCTCTCTCTAAAGTATTCAGGAAAGCAACAAACTGCTATTCCTTTCCAGAAAACAGGACAGAAAGATTGACTTATCTTTAAAAAATATACAATTCCTATCACTCCCTGATAAACGAACAATAATCCATTTGTATGCTTACCTTGAAAAGTTTCTCTTTAATCTATCTTTTTAAAACCTCAGGCTTTATGCTTGTGCTTCCAAGGTGTCCCAGAGCTGATCAGTCCTTAATCCACTCTAAAGCTCAGAATTTCTGGGCTTGGTAAACATCAGCAAGTTTTAATTCCAAGGGCTTCCTGCGATGCTCCAGGACCGTGCTGCATAAGATGAAGTTTAATTATTTGTCTTCTCGCACTCTCTGTTCGGTGCTGGGTGTATGTGTGTGAGAGAGAAGAAAGCTTCCTTGTGAGGGCTGCTGTTTGTAGACTCTCACTCCCATGCACTTAATGAATCTCTTTCACATTGTAAGCAGCGCGCTGGGAGATCACATGTACTGCGCATTACAAACACAGACAGACAGGTTCTGAGAGACTAAGACCTGCCCAACAGATGACATCATTCTCGTAACACCCACTCCTGAGACTTAAAAGGGCAATGACCAACTGCTATAACCCACTTCTGACTGACTGATCTTATTCAAACACGACACAATCACCCCTGTTGTGAAACTTGCACCAGACACCAGATTCCAAGTAAAATGCACTTTGGTCAGCACTTTGGTGTTACGATCAAGCCCTCCACTATCACCTGATGAAGGAGCGTCGCTCCGAAAGCTAGTGTGCTTCCAATTAAACCTGTTGGACTATAACCTGGTGTTGTGTGATTTTTAACTTTGTACACCCCAGTCCAACACCGACATCTCCAAATCATGGTCAGCAATGATTCAATTTGTCCTGTGACAGCCAAGCAGTCAATTCTACCCTAAACACAATCAGCACTGGGTCAATGGATTACGCAATCAGTACCGATATAGTGTTGATGTAGACAGGGTCAGGAATAGTGTAATCAGTGGGATGGTCCACGGCAGTACAGTCTGTCTTGTTATATATACTATCGCAATTGTGCAGTCAGTCATGCTACAAGTGCAGGTCTGAAAAGTTACAGCAGAGCAAGGGCTACTGTCGTGTTGGTGCCAATTCTCTTCAAGAGCAACTCACCTAACTGTCACTCCCCTGCCTTTTCTCATGGCCCTGCAAATCTTTCTTCTTCTGGTGATTATCCAATCCTCTCTTGAAGATCTGCCTTCGACCACACTCTCAGTCAGAACTTTACACACTGTAATCACCCACTGTGCTCTTGTTGCTGATTCTGTGTTTACCGTTTGTTGTTGAACCCGTTCCTGGCCGTTCTGCTGAAGGGAACAGCTTCTCTCTTTCTCCCGTATCGACAGTTCTCCCCCCACCACCCCCACATACTTTGAGCCTCTCTCCATCAAAGGAGCTTATCCAACGTATAAACAAAACCGAAGTATCTTATTCCTGGAACAAGAACAAAGAGATCTTGGAGTGCAGGTTCATAGCTCCTTGAAAGTGGAGTCACAGGTAGATAGGATAGTGAAGAAGGCGTTTGGTATGCTTTTGTTTATTGGTCAGAGTACTGAGTACAGGAGTTGGGGGGTCATGTTACAGCTCTACAGGACATTGGTTCAGCCACTTTTGGAATATTGTGGGCAGTTCTGGTCTCCTTCCTATCGGAAAGATGTTGTGAAACTTGAAAAGGTTCAGAAAAGGTTTATAAGGATGCTACCAGGGTTAAAGGATATGAGCTATAGGGAGACATTGAATAGGCTGGGGCTGTTTTCCCTGGAGCGTCATAGGCTGAGAGGTGACCTTATAGAGGTTTATAAAATTATGAGGGGCATGAATAGGGTAAATAGACAAAGTTTTTTTCCCTGGGGTGGGGGATTCCAGAACTAAAGGGCATAGGTTGAAGGTGAGAGGGGGAAGATATAAAAGGGACCTAAGGGGCAGCTTTTTCACACAGAGGGTGGTGCATGTATAGAATGAGCTGCCAGAGAAAGTGGTGGAGGCTGGTACAATTGCTACACTTAAAAGGCATTTGGATGGGTATATGAATAGGAAGGGTTTGGAGGGATACGGGCAAAGCGATGGCAAATGGGACTAGATTGGGTTGGGATATCTGGTCGGCATGGACGAGTTGGACCGAAGGGTGTATTTCCATGCTGTATATCTCTATGACTCTATGACTCTAATTGTTGTGAGTTTTTTCTGTACTATCTCTAACGTCTTCTCATCTAAAAGTTTATAACGTTTGCCCTCTCCACCCAAGCCTGGGTTAGTAACATATGGCAAGAAAAGCATCAGATCCAACACTGAATCCCACGATAAATTTTCCCACACTCTGAAAAACAACCATTTATCACATCCATGCTGTCACTCAGCCCATTTCATCCTGCTAGTGCGTGTTTTATTCAATCACCTCAATGCTGGATATGCTGTCTTCATCATTCAACTTCCCTCTGTCATCAGGTCAGAAATGCGGATGTTTGCTGATGATCACATCATGTTTAGTACCATTCAAAACTCCTCAAATATTAAGCTGTCCATGTCCAAATACAACAAGATCTGGACAATATCCAAACTTTGAATAATAAGTGACATGGAACATTTGTGTGACATAAGTGCCAGGCACTGCCAAATAAGAGAGAATCTAGCCATCACCCCTAGACATTCAATGACATTATCATCTCTGAATTCTGGTGGTTACCATAGGCCACAAATTAAAGGATATCAACCACATGGCTACAAGGGCTGGTCAGATGCTGGCAATTCATAGAGTATAGAATCCTCAGTGCAGAAAGAGGCTATTCAGTCCATTGACTCTACACCTACCCTCCGAAGAGCATCCTATCCAGAACCCCCCCCCCCAACACTATCTGTAATCACACATTTGCCATAGCTAACCAACATAGCCTGAACCTTTCAAAAGGTAATCTCAGAAGGTCGTTCCATACCCCATCCATGCCCAATGACTCCTTAGACCCTCCCAACACATTGTTCTTCCATGCTTATTCACCCTATATATATCGCACACAGAATCAATCAATCCCCTATTGACAGTGTTTGAAACTGTTTAGAAAAAAAACATCCGTTCATAATTTTGAAAAAATCAATTTGCAAACCAATAAAAATGCCAATCGAACAGAACATTGATATATCAATAGCAGAAAATTTAAGCATTTTAATGCACATTAGCCTTGTGCACATAAACGTCAAGACATTGGCAAAAGAGATGACAGAAAATTAATTCCTCTTAACATTGTGGAGATGTCAACCAACCAAAGTCAACTCTTCTTTGTACTTGTGTAAATAAAGTCATTCACATAGAGTCAATGAGTCATCGAGATGTACAGCACGGAAACAGACCCTTCAGTCCAACTCGTCCATGCCAACCAGATATCCCAACCTAATATCATCCCATTTGCCAGCACTAGGCCCATATCCCTACAAACCCTATTCGTATACCCATCCAGATGCCTTTTAAATATTGTAATTGTACCAGCCTCCACCACTTCCTCTGGCAATTCATTCCATAAATGCACCACCCTCTGCGTGAAAACATTGCCTCTTAGGTCTCTTTTTTATCTTTCCCCTCTCACCCTAAATCTGTGTCCTCTAGTTCTGGACTCCCCCACACCAGGGAAAAGACTTTGTCTATTTATCCTATCCATGCCCCTCATGATTTTATTAACCTCTATAAGGCCACCCCTCAGCCTCGAAGCTCCAGGGGAAACAGCCCCTGTCTATTCAGTCTCTTCAAATCCTCCAAACCTGGCAACATGCTTGTAAATCTTTTCTGAACCCTTTCTAGTTTCATAACATCGTTCCGATAGGAGGAGACCAGAATTGCACACAATATTCCAAAACCCTTTTACAAATGTCCAGACTCTCAACTTGCATTCATGACAAACCTTTCTGGGAACAGTATCAGCAAAAATATAGATAGTCATATTAGATAGTTCACAACCTGAAATTATTATGAATGCTTGGCTGAGTTTCTAAAACACATAAATGCATTAGCTCACCAAGGGCCTCGTATAAGGAGAAATGGGTGCCTAATTTACATGATTGATACATTCATGAGATTATAATACATTGTTCCTTCTGCAATTTCTTGTATCAATATCTTAGAGTCATAGAGTCATAGAGATGTACAGCACAGAAACAGACCATTTGGTCCAACCCATCCATGCTGACCAGATATCCCAACCCAATCTAGTCCCATCTGCCAGCACCTGGCCCATATCCCTCCAAACCCTTCCTATTCATATACCTGTCCAGATGCCTTTTAAATGTTGCAATTGTACCAGCCTCCATCACTTCCTCTGGCAGCTCATTCCATACACGTACCACCTTTATGTATGTGAAAAAGTTGTCCCTTAGATCTCTTTTATATCTTTTCCCTCTCACCCTAAACCTTTAGTACTGTACTCCCCCACCCCAGTGAAAAGACTTTGTCTATTCATCCTATCCATGCCCCTCATGATTTTGTACACTTCTATAAGGTCACCCCTAGCCTCACCAATCTCTCCCTGTAGCTCAAATCCTCCAACCCTAGCAACATCCTTGTAAATCTTTTCTGAACCCTTTCAAGTTTCGCAACATCTTTCTGATGTGTTAATTCTCACAACATTAAGAGGCAATAAGTGGATAAAGCTTCTGTAAGTGATGCTACAGTGACCCTATCTGATTGACATTTTTTTGGTCCATTGAAGCAGATATCTGAAATAAAAGCAGAAATTGCTGGAGAAACTCAACAGGTCAGTCAGCATGTGCAGGAAGAAAGCAGAGTTTTGATTCCAGTGTCTCTTCATCAGATTTCTGAATGGGTGTTTTATTTTCCTTCGTGTTGCCCTTGTTTTTATCTGACTTATTGGATCTGTATAAAGTGCATGGAGTGAGTGGGCACAGAGGTGGTCTGGGGGTATGCAGGCAAAACAGTGTCATGGAGAGTTTGTGAGGGAGTGAGAGTGAGTGACGGGTAGAGTGTTTCACCATTTTTAGATGAAGTGTCAGAATACTGCGGAGGACTTTCTCACCAGCCCACCTGGGCACTCACCTCCGCTCCCCTACCCCAAGTCATTTTGCAGTTGGAACGCAGTATGCTCTCCTGCACCCCAGCGAAGAGTGCATTTAATCTGACTGACTAAACCAAGGCCAGTACTGGGAAACAAGCACACTGGTCAGCCGTATGAATTTTCATGCTAACTCACCTCTATCCTAGTGCTCACTCCGCTCCAAGTGATAGAAACAAAGAAAACACAAAAACACATCTGAAAGAGTCAGGTTTGTTATACTCTGCTGAAATGGTCTAGAAAGTGCTTTTCCAAAGCCATGCTGCCAAAGAAAGAAGGAAAGATTAGGTAGCAAAATACCGGCGAGGTACTAGCAAGGTAGTGTGACAATAAAGTTAATTCACATTTAAAAAGAATCGCACCTTGTACACTTCATTATACAGCATGCGGCTGAAACTTGGAAATAGCTGGCAGACAGGAGACAAAGGCTGAAAAGGAGAAGCAAAGGTGGTAGAGGAGTCAGTGAGACAGGAGAAAGAGAATATAAATGAGGAATATAAATCAGAATGTGGAGTGACCAAGAAAGCAAGAATGGATAGTTTTATATCCTGCTTTTCACAGCCTCAGACTATCCCAATACACTATATAACCAGTGAAATTGTTTTGAAGTGCAGTAAATACTGCGGTGCAGGAAAAAGCCTTGAACACAAACATGGATCCTCTTAATATGACATTGACTGTGGTTCAGGTATACCATAGAGGGCAAAACAAAAAGATAAATAATGTACTGTTAGAGATTTTTGAAAAAAAAAACCGGTGCTGGATGATGTGAGTTTTGTTTCCTGAAACAAAGGCCAACTTAATCTTTTTGAATTAAATGGAATTTCAAGGTGCTTCCCCACAGAAAATGACAGAAAATGTTTGCAGCGAGTCGGCTGAGGAGGTTAAGTTTCATTTGCCTCCTGGCAATCAGTGGCACTGCAGCACTGGGTAAAAGCCTGGGAACAGGTCACTTGGCTGCTCTTTTTGGACAGAGAATGATGTGTAATGTTGAAGGAAGCGATGGGGAGACCTGGAAACAGAGCAAATAAAAGCATACTGGCGAAGAAATGAGTCGGAACAAACAAGATCGAAGAATTAGACAGTTATTGGATGAGAAGTATCATTAACTCAACAAAATAGTCACCCAGAAGAGGCATATGACAGTGGCTGAGAGCACAGCCATTTGCTTTTTTTTCACAGAGTTGGTTTGACACTTTGTAAATTACTTCAGAGACTTTTGAAGTTCTTTTAATTGTTAGTTTTACGTTGAATTCCTGAGCTGTTCCATATTCACCCAGCTGTTTCAACATGTCCCCTTTGCCAGGATGAGCCTTTTACACAATAGCCTGTTCCTTGGCTGCGTTATGAGTGAAATCAGGTTGTTTTATAAAAGAAGAAGAAAAGACTAAATGGCTGTGGTCTCCAATTGGCTGTGTGTATGTTTGTGTGTGTATGTGTTTGTGCTCCAGCAGTACAAAGCTGCTTCTCTCTGAATAGCCAGGGCTCTGAGTCTGTCATTCATGGTATGCCACATTCATTACTGAACACTAACTCATTCATGCAAAGAGTCCGCAACCCAACCGACCTATTTAAAGGAGACTGTACACCAAACCTGGTTCGAGCCCTTTAACCCAGATAGAAGCAGTTTCTGTGAAATTATCAACATGTTATTCTGTGGCTTTACCCACAGACGGGTAGAAAGGAGAAACTGTATTGTGCAAGTTCGCCTGCTGAGTCGGCTGCAAATCCTGGAGCTGTCCATCACTCTGTGAAATGGGCTGTATTGTGTCAGCGCTCAGATGGAGGCCTGAATGGAAAGAGACACTGACTGCCGAACCCTGGACAAACTGCACTTTCTGCTGTGCAATCTCTGCGTGTGATGACTTCAACAATCTTCTTCCATTCCTTTTTCTTAATGATAGATGGATGATGCTGCCCTATTGGAAAAAGGGGGAAAACACACAAATAAAAACACATGGGTGGTGTAGCGCTGATGTGCTAACAATGGCGAAGCAGAAACACAGGATGGTCATGTTTTTTAGGCGGCAGATAGATTTATTTTGTTAACATTTTGTCTGCTGCTCGTTGAACCTCTAGGGTTCCAGTTTTCTCAATGATGTCACCCTTGCAGTCTCAAGCCCCTGCACACATTCCTAATTGTTAATTAACCATTGGGGCTATCAGGCAGGGGAGGAGGTACTGGATAGAAATCAGGACTGGGAATCTGACCTGACATTTTCCTTTCCAAGTTATATCTGGGCAGACTGCTATCCATTCGTTCAGACCTGGGATGAAAAATGAAGGAACAAACTCAGCCCCTCTCCAGCCAAGGATGTTCCAGGGCTATTGGCAATGCTTTTGAAATGTAGTCGCTATTAAATGCGATCACTCATTTGTGTGAAAATAAAACCTCCCCACATGATGATGGCCGGGCAGTTTGTTTCTCAGTCACGTTTGTTGAGGTAACATTTGCCAGGATGAGAGTCATTTCCCTATTTGTGGGTGTCAATGAGAGTATGCAACGAGGTAGGGTGGGGTTGGAGAACCAACATTGGAGGTCCCCTGAACCCACTGAAGAGGCAGTTTTCTAAGGTAGCAAGATAAGGCTAACAGTCTCCAATGAGGCTGGTCATTCCTGCTCCCAGTGTGTGACTTGCTGCAAGGTACCTTGATTGCGGCCTGCAGGGGATTTGGGAGAAACCATGTTGCTTTGTAAAATCCAGGCACATAGAGGAAGTGCTGCACAGAAATGAATGCATTGGGGGTGGCACGGTGGCTCAGTAGTTAGCACTGTGGCCTCACAGCGCCAGGGACCTAGGTTCGATTCCAGCCTCAGGCATCTGTCTATGTGGAGTTTGCACATTCTCCTCGTGTCTGCATGGATTTCCTCCGGGAGCTCTGGTTTCTTCCCACAATCCAAAGATGTGGAGGTTAGGTGAATTGGCCATGGTAAATTACCCATAGTGTTCAGGAGTGTGTAAAGTTAAATATCACGCAACACCAGGTTATAGTCCAACCGGTTTATTTGGAAGCACTAGCTTTCAAGGTGATGCCTCTTCATCAGGTAGTTGTGGAACGTAACAATACAACACAGAATTTATAGCAAAAGGGTTATAATGTCATGGAGTTGTAATGATATATTAAACAACTTAAGTTAAAAATCACACAACACCAGGTTATAGTTATTAAACAAGCTGAGATTAAGTCTTTCATCTTTTAGAATGGGATATGGGGGTTTAGGTTCTTTAACATGTAAATCCCAGAATTACATTCTCAAAGTGGTGTCAGTTTATCTAATAATAGGTGCCATCTCAGCTCAGACAATGCTTTAACTGTGTGAAGGTAAAGTCTGTACCAATGCTGAGTCAATTCTATTTCTAAAGTGGTGCTTACAGAATCTTACATGGATTTATGCGATATTTGAGCAAAATAAAATGTAATTCTGCAAATACAAATTCACCCCATAAACTTATATGTGAGAGCGTGCAGGAGAGACAGAGTGGGTGTGTAGGTGAGTGTGTGCGTGTGCATGTGAAAGAGTGTGTATATGTGAGTGTGTAAGCTTGGTCAAGTATATGTATGAGTGTGATGGGCATTAAGCCTGTGAGAGGGTGCATGCGTGGGGATGAGTGCGGGGGGTATATTTGTGTGCGTATGAGAGAGAGCTTGTGTATGAGAGAGGGTCTGCGTGAGTGTGTGAGTATGTAGCAGTGTGTGTGTATGTGTGAGAGACAGTGTATAGTGCAGCAGGGTCACCTGTAGTGTGACATGAACCCAAGATCCCAGTTGAGGCCTTCCCCATGGGTATCCAACTTGGCTATCAGCCTCTGCTCAGCCACTTTGCATTATTGCTTGTCTCTAAATCCACTTGGAGGATGGTCACCCGGAGGTCCGAGGCCGAATGTCCTGGACCACTGAAGTATTCCCTGATTGGGAGGGAACAATTCTATCTGGTGATTGTTGTGCGGTGTCTATTCATCCATTGTCATAGCATCAGCATTCCAAGTGAAGAGTAAGATCAGAACAGGATGATGGGAGCACTTTCAAAATAGGAGATAGGGCAGATACTAAATGAGTATTTTGCATCAGTATTTACTGTGAAAAGGACATGGAAGATATAGAATGTAGGGAAATAGATGGTGACATCTTGAGAAATGTCCATATTACAGAGGAGGAAGTGCTAGATGTCTTGAAATGCATAGAGGTGGATAAATCACTAGGACCTGATCAGGTGTACCCTAGAACTCTGTGGGAAGCTAGGGAAGTGATTGCTGGGCCTCTTACTGAGATATTTTTATCATGGATAGTCAGAGGTGAGGTGCCAGAAGACTGGTGGTGGCTAACTGTTTAAGAAAGGTGGTAAGGACAAGCCAGGGAACTATAGACCAGTGAGCCTGACATCAGTGGTGGGTAAGTTGTTGGAGGGAATCCTGAGGGACAGGATGTACATGTATTTGGAAAGGCAAGGACTGATTAGAGATAGTCAACATGGCTTTGTGCTTGGGAAATCATGTCTCACAAACTTGATTGAGTTTTTTGAAGAAGTAACAAAGAGGATTGATGAGGACAGAGTGGTAGACGTGATCTATATGGACTTTAGTAAGGCATTCGACTAGGTTCCCCACGGAAGACTGGTGAGCCAGGTTAGATCTCATGGAATACAGGGAGAACTAGCCATTTGGATACAGAACTGGCTCAAAGATAGAAGACAGAGGGTGGTGGTGGAGGGTTGTTTTTCAGACTGGAGGCCTGTGACCAGTGGAGTGCCACAAGGATTGGTGCTGGGTCCTCTACTTTTCATCATTTATATAAATGATTTGGATGTGAACATAAGAGGTTTAGTTAGTAAGTTTGCAGATGACACCAAAATTGGAGGTGTAGTGGACAGCAAAGAAGGTTACCTCAGATTACAACAGGATCTTGATCAGATGGGTCAATGGGCTGAGAAGTGGCAGATGGAGTTTAATTTAGATAAATGTGAGGTGCTGCATTTTGGAAAAGCAAATCTTAGCAGGACTTATACACTTAATGTTAAGTTCCTAGGGAGTGTTGCTGAACAAAGAGACCTTGGAGTGCAGGTTCATAGCTCCTTGAAAGTGGAGTCGCAGTTAGATAGGATAGTGAAGAAGGCATTTGGTATGCTTTCCTTTATTGGTCAGAGTATTGACTACAGGAGTTGGGAAGTCATGTTGCAGCTGTAGAGGACACTGGTTAGGTCATTGTTGGAATATTATGTGCAATTCTGGTCCCCTTTCTATCAGAAAGATGTTGTGAAACTTGAAAGGGTTCAGAAAAGATTTACAAGGATGTTGCCAGGGTTGGAGGACATGAGCTATAGGGAGAGGCTGAACAGGCTGGGGCTGTTTTCCCTGGAGCGTCGGAGGCTGAGGGGTGACCTTATAGAGGTTTATAAAATCATGAGGGGCATGTATAGGTTCAATAGACAAAGTCTTTTCCCTGGGGGGTGGGGAAGTCCAGAACTAGAGGACATAGGTTTAGGATGAGAGGGGAAAGATAAAAAAGAGACTGAAGGGGAAATTTTTTCACTCAAAGGATGGTACATGTATAGAAATAAGCTGCCAGAGGAAGTGGTAGAGGCTGGTACAATTGCAACATTTAAAAGGCATCTGGATGGGTATATGAATAGGAAGTGTTTGGAGGGTTATGTGCCGGGTGCTGGCAGGTGGGAGAGATTGGGTTGTGAAATCTGGTCGGCATGAACGAGTTGGACCGAAGGGTCTGTTTCCGTGCTGTACATCTCTATGACTCTATGACTCTATAAGTGAGTAAAACTGACTATAGTGAATCACAGCGCTACTTCAAAGCAAAAGGGCAACTTTCAAGCCGGGGACTGAAGGGAGTGGCAATAAAGCTGTTTCCCTTCAAGCCTCATCCTCTGTTCCCCTTGCAAACATTGATCCTTACTCTGTTCCTAATCATGTTACCTCAAATACGTGCTGAGCTGGGAACGACTGGGCTGGGCACTGAGTTGCTAAAACTAAAGCAGAGAAGCTTGAAAGCTGTGAATACACAGGGGATTAAAGCATCAGTGTGATGTCACCGGTCTGTAGGCCTGCTGTCTCTAAATGTTGCAGCAGGTCAATTTTAAAGGTGGGAGTAACCCAGTTCAGGATCTTGCAGGAATGTGTTACAGGCCTGAAAACAAGAAATTCAGAGTAAAATGGTGAAAAGCACTTGTATTTATAGTGCACTTTTGATGACCACAGGGTGTAGTCACTGTTGTAATGTAGGGAATGGAATTTTGTGCACTCTCACACAACATGGTGTGAATGGGCAGAAATCAATTTAAATGATGTTTACTGAGGGATACATGTGACCCTGGGAGAGCTGCCCTGCTTTCTTCGAGATACTATTGTGGATCAGAAGATGCCTGGGCTCACTGCCTCATCTAAATAAACTTCAGAGAGTGTCGCACTCTCTCAGTGCAGCACTTGAATGTCAGCCTGGATTATGTGCTTAAGTCTCTCGAGTGGAGTTTTGGGCCACAACTTTCTGACTCAGAGGAGCGTGTGCTGCTACTGAGACACAGCTGAACACTAAACCCAAACCTGGACTCGGGTTTCTCCATCTTTTCCCTGGTTCACTACTTCATATTTTAATCGCATTCCTTTATTACGTCAGCCAGGAGTGTTGCAGAAACTCCAGAAAGACCGTGTAAATCACTGTAAAAACTGCAGATGCTGGAATCCAAAGTAGACAAGCAGTGGGCTGGAAGAACACAGCAAGTCAGGCAGCATCAGGAGGTGGAGAAGCCAACATTTCGGGTATAACCCTTCTTCGGGACTCAACCTGAAACGTTGACTTGTCCACCTTCTGATGCTGCCTGGTTTACTGTGTTCTTCCAGCCTCCAGCTTATCTACAGTATGAACCATCTGAGCTGCAACAGACATGACAGAAGAATCCCTCTCAGAAATTCACTGCTATCAGTCTCCAAAGCCTTGCTGAGCTTCTGGGCCTCCAGTGACAAAGCAGATTCATCGCAGAATCGACTTGGGCGGTGGTTAGGAGCACAGAAAATAATTAAGAAACTGTACTGGGTTGTGCAGAACAGATGACAGACTTCCTGAAACCTAATGAATGCTCAGCAGTGCTGATTGAGCTAGTGATGGATTGCTCCGCATTCCAACTTTTGAAGAGAAGTGATCGTGTTCCAGGAAACAGAACTGTTTGGGAGGGCAGGACAACGGGTATGTGGACAAGATGAAGGGCTTGCAGACGATGTTTTACAGAGATCTTTTTTAAATTGAAAGCAGCTCTTGTGATCCCTGCAATAAAACAGAAGCTTTGCTAAGAGCAAGAAACCCGAGTCCTGTTTGCTCATAATACAATAGAGAGCTGTCAGGCTGTCAGAGGGGATTGTTAATCCCTGCCAGTGGTGGAAAAGAAACAGGAGGACTCGGAATGGTGTACTGCCTGCACTGAATGCCAACTCTCCAGAATCACCCAGCTCCCTTCCGCTATCCCACAGCTGAATAAGGAAAGCAGCAGGTAGACAGTCGAGTTGCTTAACTGGGCCTTATCGTCAGAAGGCCAGTTGGGATTTTCCAGTCAGTTTCTAGTGGTGTCAGACCATAAGATGTTAGATCAGAAATAGGCCATTCAGCCCATCAAGCCCGTTCCACTATTCAATAAAATCATGGCTAATCTGATAATCTTTGACTCCACCTTTCTGATTAAAAATTTGCCTAACTTCGCCTTGAATATATTTAATGACTTAGCCTCGACAGCCCATTCTGGTAAAGAACTCCACAGATCACTACACTCTCATAGAAGAAACTCCCCCTCATCTCCGTCTTCAATATGTGACTCTTTATTTTTAGATTATGCCCTCTAGTCCTAGGCTCTCCCACAAATGGAAACCACCTTTCAGCATCTCCCCTGTCAAGTCCCCTCAGAATTCTGTGATGTTTCATCTCTCACTCTTCTAAACCCCAATGAGTACAGCCCCAATCTACTCAACCTCTCCTCATAAGACAGTCCCTCCATACCTGGGATCAGCCAAGTTAGCTTTGACTGGACTGCCTCCAATGCCAAGAGATCTTTCCTTAGAAAAAGGGATCAAAACTGTTCACAGTATTTGAGGTATGGTCTAATTCATGGCTTGTATAGTTTTAGCAAGACTTCTGTAGCAACTGGATGTTAGGCCAGGGAGCCAACATTCCAGAGAGGTTTTGAGGCTCTTCCCTCTTGCCTAGAATTAGCAACAACCACAGATTCAGGGCAAATCTTTCCTGTAATCATTGTACAGCTGCAAAAATCTCTCCTTTTTATTTTAAATCTGGAAGAGTTTAAGCGAAGATACAGGAAAATCTTGCACCTTCCCAACCCACAATGTCAGCATCAAGCTTTCAGATCACATACAACCATAGAATGGGTATAGTAAGACCACTCCCCTGCAAGAGCAACTTAGGTAGTCCTACACCACCAATCATATAGCCCTGCAAATGACCTCTCTTTGGATAATTACCCAATTCACTTTGAAAGTCACAATTGGATCTGCCTTCACCATCCCCTCAGGCAATGCTTTTCAAACCCTAACACCCACTGCATGAAAATGTTCTCCTTTATTTCACCTTAAATTACCGCCACTACCCTCCCCTCCCCTCCTTTTCCTGGTACTTCTAATGGGAACAGTTTCTCCATTTCCACATTGTCCAGACTCCCTGACCATTTGAAGGACCTCTACCAAATCTCCTCTCAGCTTCTTCATCTCCAAGGGAGAAGGTCTTGAGCATTGTCAAACACTCACAAAACTGAAGTCTCTATCTCCACAAATCTTTTCGGCACTCTCTCTAACACGTTCACATCCTTCCTAAAGTGTGACGTGCAGAATTGGACACAATACCCATTATTTTATGTAGGTTCATCATAATCATTTTGTTTTTGTGATCTTAGCCCCTATTTATCCTGCATGTCTTATTGGCCATTTTCTCAACCTCCCGACCATCTTCGATACTTTTCATGCAGATTTCTGCAAATCTCTTCCTGCACCATTGGAGAATCATATCTTTTGTTTTAGTTGCCTCACCTGTCTCTGCTTGTCAAAATGTATTAAGACTGGGGTTTTCCCATCTGTTAACTCAGTATGAGTGTGTTAGGTGGTGACTAACTCGCTGACCTCACTGGTGAGGTAACTTGACTGTTGTGCGCTCCCTTAGGGCAATAAACAGGTGAGTGTCTCATCCCATAGTTATCTTGACACTGATATGTTACGTCTTCAGAGGCCAATCAGAGGCAGGCAGATTCTGTGTCCAAAGGACTACCAGTTGAGACTTACTCATGAGGTAATCCCAGTTTAAGATGACAGGACTTTTTTTTTGCTACTTTCAGTGGTATGAGAGTTGCATGGTGAGGGGACTCAGGAGTCAGAGGCAAGAGCAGTTGAGGGGTAACTTTCAGAGGCCACTGTCTGCTATCTCCACCTCAGATTTCCCACCTAGGCAATTAGGGAGGTGGCAAGTTGAGGGCCTTCATTGGCTGGTAGTTGACCTGCCTTCCGAAATTTGTGCTGGCTTTCATATTAAGTGACTTTTAATGGTTATCCTAGATAACCTTTTCTAAAAGCTTCCATGTCACGGTTGACCTGTGGTTGCAGAACTCCCCAGTCTTGCCCTCTTCTACTGTAGCACAGAAAACATAGTGAGATGCACTGGTAAACCTCTGCTCCAACAACGTGGGCCCAGTCCAGATGTCAGCCATCTTACAGCTTTGCTTAGTAACATCACCATGTTGTACTAACTGGGGATAGTTTTGCAAAGTGGGCTATACTCATACACATGAGTCTGTGACCTACCAACCCTCACAACAGGTTACAGGAGAGACTGCCATTCTATCAACCTAAGAGACATATGAACACAAGCTCCAGGGTAAAAGGCTAACTCACCGCTTCACTTAGGCCACATAGTAGACACTGTCGCCAAAGCATTTAGCAAGAATAGCCCATGTTAATCAATTATTGATTGACAGAGATTTAACTTCAGTGAGTTCAGGAGCAAAATTAGAAAATCAGCAAACTTAAACAGACATAAACAAGTCTCCATTTTATCACCAAATTGTTATAAACAAGGCATGAACTTTGTGAGAAATGCCAAACTCAGAAGAGCAGCCCACAATGATACCAGGTGGAGGAACATTAAAGTTCTGCGGTAGAAGGGGTACAGTGATAGTAAATGGAGAATTGACCGGCTAATCCCATTGAAATTGTAAGAATTGAGTGTCCAGAATGTTAACCAATATAACTGGTAAGAGTGCCCCAGTCATTTCACTGTGACGCAGCATAATGCCCTGATTACAACAGAGGACAGTTCATTGGTTTCACATCAGCTTGCATTTAGTGCTATCAAAACAGCATTTGAATCTGAGTCACATGAACAGTTACTAGGTCAGGTGAAGAGATAGGTCTGAAAGATTAGCTTAATGGAGGAGAGTGCAATAGTGAGGTTCAGAGACATCTGGCTGGATCTTAGTTGTATTGCAAATTCTCTGCACTCCTTTACAAATGGGAGGAATTGAAAGATGCAGTCCCGCCTCACTTCAGAGGGACCAAATTTTTCTGCAGGATGGTGGAAGGGCAGGGTGTAATTTACACAGGAGGGAAACCCGTCAGAATGTCATTTTAACTTAAAGATGAGTTAGAACAATTCCATTTAGTCCATTGTCAGGGCTAAAGCCAACGGTTTGAGAATCACTTACATATTGAGTAGATGAAAATGCGCCTGAAGGATGAATACCATCTGTTTAAAACCATGGTCTGTGTATTTTTAAAGTTCTTGAGTTCTTTAAATATGAGAAAAAAACAGGTTTAAGTTCTCAGAAAGAGTTAATTAAAACTTCCCTGCTGCACTCATTTTATTGTTGGTGGCAAGGTGGCACAGTGGTTAGCACTGCTGCCTCATAGTGCCAGAGACCCGGGTTCAATTCCTGCCTCAGGCGACCGACTGTGTGGAATTTGTACATTCTCCCCGTGTCTGCGTGGGTTTCCTCCAGGTGCTCTGGTTTACTCCCATCGTCCAAAAATGTGCAGGTTAGGTGAATTGGCCACGCTAAATTGCCTGTAGTGTTAGGTGTAGGGGAATGGGTCTGGGTGGGTTACAGGTCGGTGTGGACTTGTTGGGCCGAAGGGCCTGTTTCCACACTGTAAGTAATCTAATCATTATTGAGAGACCATCTGGTTTAAGAAAAAAAAATTATCATCCGCTCATGCATTTTCAACAGATATCTTTGTTGACATTTCTCCAAGCGTATTATGTTTGCATAATTATGAATGCTTGGCTGAGTTTCAAAATAATTAACATTTTCTCAGCAGTGGGTTCTGATGTCACAGTTTTACTAACAGCTTAATCTTATTATCATTGGCCTTACTATCATAGATATTGGGCCTCAATAGAAGGTTTGGAATAGATTAACCATGAGAAGATTTAAAAGCAGTGATTTTTTGTTTGGCTCAGATATTTTTCAATGTCAGCTGTATAAGAGTGAGAGCTTAAAATTTTGAAAGTTTATTTTACACATCTCCACATGTCTCCTGAGGTTTGTCTATGGTTAGATTCTATCTGAGTAGCTATGGAAGTGGCATGATTGTTTGAAAGGGCATAAGAATGGGTAGATGGGTGAGAGGCAGTGTTCTCTCTGAGCTATATGGTCTTGCAGCTGCTTGGAGGTTACCTGGGTGATACATTGACTTGTGGTTCTGTCAGCACATGGACCTCAGAGGTCTGCACAGTGGGAAAGTAAATGAGAGAGAATGTAGATGAAAAGTTATCAAGCGTATGTGTTGGAGGGCCCTTTGAAACCTCAAACAACTGGAGCAAAAAGCCCCAAGAACTGAAAGAACTAACCCTCAGCCTCTTGCAACTTGATCCTACCCCCATTTCCCTGTGGGTCTAATGGGCTCCTTTAAACAGACACAGCACCTTCAAAATCTGCAAATTTCCTAAGTTAAGATTAAGACCATAAGACCATAAGACATAGGAGTGGAAGTAAGGCCATTCGGCCCATCGAGTCCACTCCGCCATTCAATCATGGCTGATGGGCATTTCAACTCCACTTACCCCCATTCTCCCCATAGCCCTTAATTCCTCGAGACAACAAGATTCCTGCTTTGAGAGCAAAACTTCAGCCTTTAAACAAGAACATGAGCACTAGGAGCAGACAATTTAGCCCCATGAACCTGCTCCACCATGTAATACGATCATGTACCACGTAATCTCATCCCAGCTTCACTTTCCAGCCCACTCTCCATGACCCTCTGGACCCATTATTAATTACAAATCTGTTTATCTCCTCCTTAAATTTACACTTCCACTCCATTACTCTGGGGTAATGAATTCCACAATTCTTTGAAAGAAGTAACTTCTCCTCATCCAGAGATGCACCATCCTCTGGGCAACCTTTTCACACAGAGAGTGGTGTGTGTATGGATTGAGCTGCCAGAGGAAGTGGTGGAGGCTGGTACAATTACAACATTTAAAAGGCATTTGGATTGGTATATGAATATGAAGAGTTTAGGGGGATATAGGCCAAGTACTGGCAAATGGGACTAAATTACTTTAGGATATCTGGTTGACCTGGACAAGTTGGACTGAAGGGTCTGTTTCTGTGCTGTAGGTCTCTGTGACTCTATGACTTTGTTTTAAATCAGCTACTCCTGGTCCTAAAGCTATGACCCCTTATTCTAGATTGTCTCATATGAGGACATATCCTTTCTCTGTTTACTTTGGTCAATCTATTTAGCATCTTCTATGCCTCGATCACAGAATCAGTGCAGATACAAATCATTTGGCCATCAAGTCTGCACTGACCCTCCTAACAGCATCGCACCCTATCCCTGTAACCCCTCATTTATTATGACAAACCCACTACAAGGCAATTTAGCATGGCCAATCCACCTAATCTGCCCAGCTTTGTGGAAGGAAACCCGAGCACCCCGAGGAAATCCATGCAGACACATGGAGAATCTGCAAAGTCAGAACCCAAGGCTGCTTCCTGGTGCCATGAGGCAGCAGTGCTAACCACTGTGATACTCATTCTTCCAAACTTCAGAGCATATAAACCTAAACTACTCAATCTCTCTTCATGAGACAAAACGCTCATAAAATCCCTACAGTGCAGAAGGAGGCCATTTGGCCCATCAAGTCTGCACCTACCCTCTGAAAAGCATCACACTAGACTCCCTCCAGCCTCCCCGCGCCCTCTTTCCCAACCCCCCAACCTGACATCAACAATGGTTAACTCCACCTAACCTGCACACCCTGGATACTGTGGGCAATTTACCATGCCCAATCCATGTAACTTGCACACCTTTGGACTGTGGGAGGAAACCAGAGCACCCAGAGGGAACCCACACCGACATGGGGAGAACATGCAAACTCCACACAGCCAGTCATCCAAGGGTGGAATTGAACTGTGCTCCTTGGTGCTCTCAAGCAGCAGTGCTAACTGCTGAGCTATCATGCTGCCCTCATCCCTGGAACCAAGCTAATGAACCTCCTCTGAACTGCCTTCAATACAATTACATCTGTTCTCAAGCTTGTATGTCATATTCCAGAAATAGTCTTACTAGGGCCTTGAACTGTTGCAGCAATAGTTCCTACTTTTGTACTCTATTCCTTTTGCAATAAATGCCAAATTTGGGGGATTTCTCAGTATAGAATTTACAGCACTCAAAAGTGATGCAATTAAAATTCAGGATGTGCATAGGGCTAGAACTGGAAAGGAGCAGGGACCCTGAGGGTTTTAAAGTTTGCAAAAAGAAAAGGACAGGGAGTAGCTGGGTGAGAATGTTAAAATCTATGAATTACTAGACAAGGAGTTAATGTGAGCACAGAAGTGACCTTCCTATATTTCCGAGCACTGTGCATTGATTTTGTGATAGTGAATACAGTACACTGTGCTCTCAATGCTCTGTTGCTTTTTCAGGCCTCCAACTGTGGTCATTGACAAACTGCCACTTTGGGAACACATTCCAGACTGAAATCCAGGGGAACCAGCAATCCCAAGCTTAACAGAGACTGAGTATGAACTGAGGAATTTTAGTTATTTATTTGTCCGTATGATTAGGAGATTACATTCTGCAACTTCAATGGGATTAGAAGTTTATAATACACTTCCTAAACTACCTCACAGGCCTGGTAACTCAGCAGCTGAACTGACATGAAGGAGATTGTGAAAGAAAGCAACAGGAGATACAGAAACTTACTGTAACTGGCACTGTCATTTATCAAGCGTTCCCGATCAGGCTTATCCCAGGCTCTGCCCCCACAACCCCTGTCAGCCTATTAGGACGTGGATAATACAATTCAGTCAAGATTCTTGGCTGCTGCTAATGTGCAGTGTCCCAACCCTTCCGCCATTACATCGATGACTGCACCCAGGCTGAACTGGAGCAGTTCATTGATTTCACTAACAACGTCCATCCTGCCCTCAAATTCAGTTGGTCTATTTCGGCCAAATTATTAGATTAGATTCCCGACAGTGTGGAAACAGACGAAGGCAAGTCTGCCAAATGTCTTCTTCACCACCCTATCTACCCGTGACACCACTTTCAACGAACCTGCCCCCAAGATCTCTCTATTCAACAACATTCCCCAGGAGCCAATCATTAACTGTGTAAGTCCTGCCCTTACAAAAATGCAATACTTTGCATTTATCTGTATTAAACTCCATCTACCATTCCTTACCACTGGCCCAGTTGATCAGGATCCATTGTAATCTTAGGTAACCTTCCTCACTGTCCATTACACCATCAAATTTGGTGGCGTTTGCAAACTTAGTAACCATGCCTCCTATATTCTCATCCAAATCGTTGATATAAATGATGAATAGCAGTGGACCCAGCACCAATGCTTGTGGCATACTGCTGGTCACAGACTTCCAGTCTGAACAACAACCCTCTACTACCAAGCTCTGTCTCCTACCCTCAAGCTAATTTTGTATCCAAGTGAGGCATGGAGACTTAAGGGTTGGATTTTCACAGAGTCCACAGTTCTTTATAAATAGGTGGAGAAAGTAAGGACTACAGATGCTGGAGATCAGAGTCGAAGAGCGTGGTGCTGGAAAAGCACAGCCGGTCAGGCAGCATCCGAGAAGCAGGAGAGCCAATGTTTCGAGCATAAGCTCTTCACCAGGAAGGACAAAGATTCCTGATGACTCACTTACAAAATGGCGACCAGGAATTGGATCAGTAACTCCTGCCAATACTTCTGACAGATCCAATTGTGTTGGTGTAGTGGGAAAAGGGAATGGAAAAATTTCACATGGGAGGAACATCCAAACTCTGCAGTGCCCTTTGAACTTTGAACTGAGTTCAAACTGATCCCACTCTGGCTGTTGAAGAGGTCTGAACCCGCAGTGGAGGAGTCACATATTTATGCAGTGAATGTAAACCATTTTTCATCAGCATGGTGGCATTGTTTCTATGTTGTCTTCAAAATGAAGACTAGACATGGGAGTTTGGGACAAGTCAGGCCGAAGGGTCTGTTTCTGTGCTGTATGACTCTTTGACTCTCTCTCTCTCTCTCTCTCTCTCTCTCTCTCTCCTTCATTAAGCTGATCCTTCAAACCTGTTACACAGCACAGTGCCCTGCTCACAGCTCAGTGCAGAACACACGACATAGATTTTACAAACAACAAAATCAGCCCGCATTTAGATAACATGTTTAACATAGTAAGTCATCCCAAGCTCTTCACAGGGATGCTACCAGACAAAATCCAGCTCTCAGTCACATAAATGATTAGAACCATAGAGTCAAAAGCACGTAAACAGACCCTTCAATCCAACCAGTCCACGCTGACCATGTCCCCAAAGATTATTATAAGAAAGTTATTAGACCAGGTGCAGATATAGGCTGGAGGAGCAGCTTAATGGAGGAGAGAGATTGTGAGTTTCAGAGCTTTCGGGCAAGATTTTTTATTCAGCTGGAAATTCTCTGCAGACCCTGAGTTTGACTTTTCCATCCATTTGTGGCACAGCAGTTCCAGTTAATTCCTACTCAAGGTCAGACAAGGGAACTGCTGGGCAGGTATTCTGAGGAAGACTAGCACCAAAGTTTTGGCAAATAGGCTAGTGCTGGCTGCAAGTGAATGGCACAAATGGATTGCCACCGACTTTGGCACAACTCCAGTTCCTGTCATTAAATTAAAATTCCCCCCATTGTCCCCAGAGTGAACCTACTCCATCAAATTATCCCCAGAATGAACCCTTGCTATGAAATTGCCCCACAATGTGGCTCCTTCATCCTAAAGCCTTGCCAACATTTCCACTTTCTCCTGCCTTATCTAATTCCCACCTGGGGAAGGACTGCAGAGAATTCCCAACTGAACAAACATCCAGCCGGAAGGCTCTGTACCTCACAATCTCTCTCTCCTCCATTGTGCTGCTCCTCAAACCTATTTCTGCACCTGTCCTAATAACCTAATAACGTGTTTTTGTTTTATAGCATTCCTGTGAAGAGCTTAGGATGATTTACTGTGTTAAACCTGCTATCTAAATTTGGGCTGATTTTGTTGTTTGCGAAACCTATGTTGTGTGCTTTGCAGTAGCCTGTGATCAGGGCACTGTGCTGTGTAACAGGAAAAATTATTTGAAGACAGAAAATAATACAAAACAGGCTGGTCTATAAAGCTATCAGAACTAGGCATGATTATTGTAATATTGTAATCTCCATGAGTACACTGAACTTTGTTGAGAAATCATATGCCTGTAGTTAACGCCCACAATTCTGCGAGAGCTTCACTGTCTCTCTCTTTACAGGCATCAGTGTTAAAGTATCACATAGCTCTCATTTTAATCACGATGCAAACATCACAGATGTCCCCCATGTGTTTGTTGGCCTTTTCCTGTGACCCATGACTCTGATCCTCTCGTGCCTACAGTAAATCACAATTGCTGGGCCAATTATTCCTGTAATTGAACATTAAATTGATAACCAAAAGTGATTAATCAAAGTCAGATGAATTAAGGGATCGTTAAACTGGGGTGAAGTTCCCTGGAGACTCAGAACGGTCACCGAGCCACTGGTGCAGGTGTGAGATTTATTTCCTCTCTTGAATTGTGTTAGGCAGCCTTTGCTGAGGTGTAAATGTCATGCTGTCAATACAGTAGGATGTCCTAAAGCACTTCCAGAGGAAAAGGGATGTAGTGATGACATATAATGAATGTGTACTTGAGTCTCTGAGGTATGCTGTAGTGTAATTGCAACCTTAGGAGTCACATGACAGACACTCTGCTCAGAAGTTGGAATTAGTAAAACCTGAGGCAGAGATGTCTTCTCCCACAGCATCACATATATATTGTTATTAAAAACTGCTTAAAGACATGCCTAACTAAAGAGCAAATTATTCCATCGTAAAACAAGACAGGAAATAAACTGAGGAAAAGATAAGAAGCAGATTCTGGGGCAGTATTTTGCAAACGTTGACAAAGAGGTGCTCACCTTTGAGAGAATTTACGAAGGTCGGGACAGATTAGTAAAATGGGGGAGATTTAAGGAAGGCATTCCAAAGGTGTAAAGGCTAAAGACCCTGCTTGTCCTCAAGATTCCTGTCAGAGGAGGAAACATAATCCACCAAGGTTCCTGGTGACTGTCCCCTTCTGGATTTGCAGGAGTCAAACAGAGATCTGTGGGAACAGGAAGGATAACTGTGTAGGATTAGGAGGAGAAAGGTTTAGATGAGAATATAGAAGGCTTGATTAGTAAGTTTGCAGATGACACCAAGATTGGTGGTGTGGTGGACAGTGAAGAAAGTTATCTAAGAATACAAAGAGATCTTGATCAATTGGGTCAATGGGTTGAGGAGTGACAGATGGAGTTTAATTTGGATAATTATGAGGTATTCAATTTTGGTAAAACAAACAAAGGCAAGACTTACTCAATTAAAAGTAGAGCCTTGGGTAGTGCAGTGGAACAGATGACACCTACGGGTTCATGTACATAATTCTTTGAAGTTTGTGTCACATGTAGACAGGGTGGTTAAGAAGGCTATTAGCACGCTTGTATTCATTGCTTTGAGTATATGCCATGTTGGCGCACCAACCTCTACACCGCTGAAGCCAGGTGCCAACTTGAAGACACCTCCTCCTACTACCCCTTTGACCATGACCTCACCCCCATCACCAAGCCATCATCTCCCAGACCATACAGAACCTCATCACCTCAGGGAATCTCCCAACCACAACTTCCAACCTCATAGTTCCAGAACTCTGCACAGCCCGATTCTACCTCCTTCCTAAGATCCACAAGCCTGACCACCCCGGCCAGCCCATTGTCTCAGCCTGCTCCTGCCCCACTGAATTCATCTCCACCTACCTCAATACTGTCCTATCACCCCCTGGTCCAGGAACTCCCCACATACATTCGGGACATCATGCATGCCCTCCACCTTCTCCAAGACTTTCATTTCCCTGGCCCCCAGTGCCTCATCTTCACCATGGATATCCAGTACCTCTACACCTCCATCTGCCATGACCAGGACCTCCAAGCCCTCCACTTCTTCCTCTCCCGAAGTCCCCACCAGTACCCTTCCACTGACACTCTCATTCGTTTGGCTGAAATGGTCCTCACCATCAGTAATTTCTCCTTCGAATCCTCCCATTTCCTCCAGATGTAAGAGGTAGCCATGGGCACCCGTATGGGCCCCAGCTATGTCTGTCTCTTTGTCGGCTACGTCGTTACTCCGGCGCCACTCCCCAACTCTTCCTCCACTATATTGATAACTGTATTGGCGCCACCTCATGCTCCCATAGGGAGATTGAGCAGTTCATCAACTTCACCAACACATTCCATCCCAACCTTAAGTTCGCCTGGACCATCTCTGACACCTCCCTCCTCTTCTTGGCCTCTCCATCTCCATCAACAATGACCAACTCAACACTGACATCTTCTATAAACCCAATGACTCCCACAGCCATCTGGACTACACCTCCTCCCACCCTGCCTCCTATAAAAACATTATCCCTTACTCCCAATTCCTCCGCCTCCGCCGCATGTGCTCCCAGGAGGATCAGTTCCACCACAGAACACACCAGAAAGCCTCCTTCTTTCCCCTCCCATGTGGTTGAAGATTCCTTCCAACACATCTCATCCACTTCTCGGCTCACAGCTTCATTCCTGATGAAGGGCTTATGCCTGTAACTCCGATTCTCCTGCTCCTCGGAATGCTGCCTGACCTGCTGTGCTTTTCCAGCACCACACACTCGACTCTAATTTCCAGCATCTGCAGTCCTCACTTTCACCTATATGTCATGTTGAGGTTGTACAGGGCATTGATGATGCCTCTTCTGGAGTACTGTGTCCAGTTCTGAACAACCTGTTATAGGAAGGATATTAGTAACATAGGAAGGATTCAGAAAATATTTACCAGAATGTTGCTGGGAATGGAGGGTTTGAGTTATAAGGAGAGGTTGTATAGGCTGGGGCCTTTTTCACTGGAGTGTAGGATGTTGAGAGCTGACCTTATTTAGGTTTATAAAGTCATAGGGGGCATAGAATGGTAGGTGTATTTTTGCTAGGGTTGGGGATTTCAAGACTAGGGAGCATATTGTTAAGGTGAGGGGAGAAAGATTTTAAGAAGACAGGAGGGGAAACGTTTTTACACAGAGAGTGGTTCATATGTGGAAAGAACCTCCAGAGAATGTGGTGGATGTGAGTACAGTTACAATGTTTAAAAGACATTTGGAGAAGTCCATGAATGGGGAAGGTTTCGAGGGATATGGACCAAGCATAGGCAGGTGGGACTAATTTGGCTTGAGATTATAGTCGGCCTGGACTGGTTGGATGGAAGGGTCTGTTTCCATGCTGTATGACTCTATGATTCCATGTTGATTCTCTGGCTATGATTTGATAATGGAAACAAACTAGAACAGTTCCACAACAGAGAAAAGATTTCTGTGTTGAAGGTTGCTTGAAGACAATTGAAGAGGGATGGTTGACCATAGTTACACTCACAAAGAGTGACCTTGACCATGGCAACTTCTGCCCAGTAGTACAGGTAGAAAGCTGATTGGAAATGATCAAATGTGGAGTTGGAGGAAATTGGATTTGGGAAATGGCAATTGATTCAAGGACTTTGGACAGGAAAGGAGGTTTAGAAGTGAGTTGATAGTTCACAAGGTTAGAGGGGCCATTGGGAGGTTTTTGAGGAGAGAGATGTTGAGAGCAAATCCGATATAAGGGATGGCAATACATCAGGAAAAGAATTTTAACAATATCAGCCAAGACCGGGCTCAGAAACCGGAGCTGATCAGTTAAGAGTTTGGTGGGAACAATATCAAGGGAGCAGGAGGTGAGTCTCAAGGCCAAGATGTGGTTGTGGAGATTATTGTAGGAGATGGGATGAAAGTTAAGGAAGTTGTGAGTTCAGGGATAAGCCAGAGGACAAGACTTGGGCAAATTTAAACTGATGGATTTGAGGAAGAGAGGGAAGTGGCGGAGCTGAACTGGTTGTCTTGATTTTTTTGACAAAATAACCCTCACAATTATTGATTGAAGTGAGAGTGAGAGTCAGGTCAGGGTAGTTCAAGAAGATAATTTGCGATGGGAAAAAGAAACTGGGGATTAATTTTCGCCTGATCTTTGAATAATGAACAGTTTCAGTCATGGAGACTATAATCCAATAATCCTTTAAGAGGTCCAGACAGACTCAGCAATATACATTAAACCAACTGAATACCAAATATGCTCAAAGCTACATCCATTGGATTTAAAGGAGTGGAGGTGATAGGTACAAGGGGAAAGATTAATTGAGAGGCATGCTAATGGAGAAGGTGCATTAAAGGTAGTGGGGACAGAATATAGTTTAATAAATCATTTTTGCAGAGATGTCACTAACACAGAATCACAGAATATCACAATCGTTACCGTGCAGGTGGCCATTCAGCCCATCGTGCCTTCAAATAACCATCAGCACCTAGTGCAAATCTCCTGCCTTTCCCCAATATGGTTTCACATCACTTCTTTCCAAATAATATCCAATATCCTCTTGCATACCTCAATTGAACTTGCCTCCACCACATTTCCAGGCAGTGGCTTCCAGACCTGAACTACTGACTGTGTTAAGAAAACATTTCTCACACCATCCCTCCTCCTTTTACAGATCACATCAAATCTATGAGGAGCAGCAGAATCGTCGCTTCAGACGTCGATTCTCCTGCTCCTTGGATGCTGCCTGACCTGCTGTGCTTTTCTAGCACCACACTTCCATGCTCTGGTACAATGTCAACTCAGGTTGTTGGTTAGCTTGGTTGGCTGAACAGCTAGTGAGTAACGCAGAGTGATACCGACAACATGAATTCAATTCCCACACTTGTTGAGGTTACTGTGAAGGACTCTCTTTCTCAACCTCAGGTTAAACCACCACCAGTCATGTCTCTCTTTAATGAGAAAGCTATGATATGGAGATGTCGGTGTTGGGCTGGGATGGATAAAGCCAGAAGTCACATGACACCAAGTGATAGTCCAATGGGTTTATTTGAAATCACAATCTTTTGGAGCAATGCTCCTTCATCAGGTGAAATGGAGGGAAGTGCACAGGCACAGAATTTATATGATTAGATTACTGTGGAAACAGGCCCTTCGGCCCAATATGTCCACACCAACCCTCCAAAGAGCAACCCACCCATATGTGGAGAGATAATGGCAAGATAATTTCAGGTAATTAAAAGTGTGTAAGGATAAATACAAATGGTTTGAATGAAGTGTCAACAAGCTGAAGAACAAGCCTTTACAGGTGAGTAAAAGTGTCAGATAGTGTGAGTAACGTGCCAGCAGCTGAATAGCAAGTGAAGGGATGACCTATGATCTGATTAACTAAGGCAGAGTTTATTTTAAAAAATCAAAAAGAAGATGGTGCTCGAGATGAACTGACGACAACGAGCATCTCGCCAAGCCATCCCTATGCCTCAACTTCTCGCTTTCAAACAGTTGCCTAATCTCAAACAGACCATCGTCTGCAGCAAACTACCCAGCCTTCAGGACATCGATCATCACCACCCACCACGTGGACAGCAGATACTCTTGTGACTCAGCCAATGTTATCTCTCTCATACGCTGCAGGCTAGGATGCTCCGAGGCATGGTATATTGGTGAGACCATACAGATGCTGCAATGATGGATGAATGGACACTGTGCAACAATTGTCAGACAGGAATGTTCCCTCCCAGTCAGTGAGCACTTCAGCAGTAAGGGCACTCAGCCTCCGATCTTCAGTTAAGCTTCCTCCAAGATGGCCTTTGAGATACACAACAACGCAGGATTGCTGAGCAGAAGTGGATAGCCAAGCTCTGTACGCATGAAAACAGTCTCAACCATGATCTTGGGTTCATTTTGCACTACATGTAACCCCACCATACCGTTCTGTGTAAAATCTTCCTTACTATTCTGTTTTGATACCATCACCTTAAAACTTGTTATTATCTCTCTACTTTAATTAGTTTGTACAGTTTTGGATTATTTGTTACTTTGGTTAGGTCCTTGTCATATGACTCTGATACCTATTATGTTATTCCAGCCATAGTTTGTCTGTAGCACCATCTTTTGATTTTTTTGCACCTATCTCTCTGCCTTAATTAGTTGGATCATAGTTCATTCCTCCAATTGCTATTTAGCTATTGACACTTTACTCACACTGTCTGATGCTTTTGATCACCTATGGAGACTTGTTATTCAGCCTGTCAACTTTACTCACATCATTTGTACTTATCCTTTCACACACTTTATTACCTGGAATTATATTACCTCTCCACATATAAATCCTGTGCTTGTATGCTTCCCTCTACTTCACCTGATGAAGTAGCAGTGCTCTGAAAGCTTGTGATTTCAAATAAACCTGTTGGACGAGAACCTGGTGTCATGTGGCTTCTTTTTACTGTGAAGTCAGCCTGCTGACCTGGTGAGGCCATGGCGACTTCACCTTTACATGACCTGTGTGGAGCTTGGGAGAAACATGGTGTCCTTGTCATCATCAGTTCAGCTCTGCTTCCTTCTATTGTATAGTATCTTATTCTGGATGGGAGATGTTAGTGATTGTGTTACAATGTGTTTAGGTCATCTGTCACACCTGAATAGTTGGAGATATATGAAACAGGAGCAGCTCACCTTATTGTAATGTATTTGAAGTCGAGGTGGCAAATCTGAGGTTAGGGCTTGATTCCTGACTGCCAGGGGCTGCTAATGGATAAGTGTTGGAGATCTGATGCATTGAGTAATGTGAGTGAATTGGCTTGTGGTTAACAGGAAAGATGAACACAAAATAGAAAATGATGGCACTAGAAGAGGCCATTCTGCCCCTTATTTGTGTTCCAGCTAAAAAGAGCAATCCAGCCAAATCCTATTGTTCAGCTCTTGGTCTATATGCCTGAAGGTTAATCCTTCATTCGGTGTCTATCCAAGTATTTATTTAAACTGTTTTCTGCCTCTAGCATACTTTCAAGCAATGAACTGCATACCCCTTGTCACTTTCTGAGTGAAAAACATTTCTCCTCTAATTCTTGTTTAAGTCTACCTCCAACTTCATCCCCAGGTGACCTCTCTGCTAAAGGAAAAAGGTACTTCATTTTCCACTCTATTACAATTTTATATGCCTCAAATAAATGTCTCCACTCATCCAAAAGAAAGTAACCCCAGGTTATTCAATTATTGTTCATAAAGTCCACCATTCCTGACAAAGCACTTGTACCTTAACCTCCTTACACTTTCAGATAGGATCGTGTGTACCTACGACCAGAAATGCACACATGCCTCATTGTTGGACCGACGGCATGTGAGGATAGAAACACACACACACATACACACCCACAGAGACAGACAGACACAGACAGACAGACAGACACACACACACACACACACACACACACACAGACACACCCACACACACACACACACACAGACAGACACACCCACACACACACACACAGACACACACACACACACACACAGACATACACAGACAGACAGACACACACACACACATAGACACACCCACACAGACAGACAGACACACACACAGAGACACACGCACAGAGACAGACAGACACACACACATACACAGACACACCCACACAGACAGACAGACACACACACACTCACAGAGACACACCCACAGAGACAGACAGACACACCCACAGACACACCCACACAGACAGACACACAGAGACACACCCACAGAGACAGACAGACAGGCGCACCCACACAGACAGACAGACACACACACATAGACACACCCACACAGACAGACACACATACACAGATACAGACACACCCACAGAAACACCCATACAGATATACCCACACAGACTTACACAAATATACACACAACCACACCCACCCACAGACACACCCACACAGACAGACAGACACACAGATATAGACATACACAGACAACCACACAGACACACAGATATAGACACACACAGACAACCACACAGATACACACATACACATGCATACACTGACACCCACCCACAGACACACCTACACACACAGACACACACACAGACACAGACACAGCCACGGAGACACCCACATAGACCCACAAACACAGACACAGACACACACACACAGATACAGACACACACAGTCCCCCACACAATGTGGGGGCCCATTCCTTTCCCGGATGCTACATATGCATTCTTCAGGCTTGCAAAAATATGCTTCCCTTTCAGAGGGACCAACTGTCTGTAAGTTAGAGCAGGGTAAAAACAATGACTGCAGGTGCTGGAAACCAGATTCTGGATTAGTGGTGCTGGAAGAGTACAGCAGTTCAGGCAGCATCCAAGGAGCTTCGAAATGGACGTTTCGGGCAAAAACCCTTCATCAGGAATAAAGGCAGTGAGCCTGAAGCGTGGACAGATAAGCTAGAGGAGGGTGGGGGTGGGGAGAAAGTAGCATAGAGTACAATGGGTGAGTGGGGGAGGGTATGAAGGTGATAGGTCAAGGAGGAGAGGGTCGAATGGATAGGTGGAAAAGAAGATAGGCAGGTAGGACAAGTCCGGACAAGTCATGGGGACAGTTACTGAGCTGGAAGTTTTGAACTAGGGTGAGGTGGGGGAAGGGGAAATGAGGAAACTGTTGAAGTCCACATTGATGCCATGGGGTTGAAGTGTTCCGAGGTGGAAGATGAGGCGTTCTTCCTCCAGGCGTCTGGTGGTGAGGGAGCGGCGGTTAAGGAGGCCAAGGACCTCCATGTCCTGGGCAGAGTGGGAGGGGGAGTTGAAATGTTGGGCCACGGGGTGGTGTGGTTGATTGGTGCGGGTGTCCCGGAGATGTTCCCTAAAGCGCTCTGCTAAGAGGCGCCCAGTCTCCCCAATGTAGAGGAGACCGCATCGGGAGCAATGGATACAATAAATGATATTAGTGGATGTGCAAGTAAAACTTTGATGGATGTGGAAGGCTCCTTTAGGGCCTTGGATAGAGGTGAGGGAGGAGGTGTGGGCACAGGTTTTACAGTTCCTGCGGTGGCAGAGGAAAGTGCCAGGATTGGAGGGTGGGTTGTTTGGGGGCGTGGACCTGACCAGGTAGTCGCGGAGGGAACGGTCTTTGCAGAAGGCAGAAAGGGGTGGAGAGGGAAATATATCCCTGGTAGTGGGGTCTGTTTGGAGGTGGTGGAAATGTCGGCAGATGATTTGGTTTATGAGAAGGTTGGTAGGGTGGAAGGTGAGCATCAGGGGCGTTCTGTCCTTGTTACGGTTGGAGGGGTGGGGTCTGAGGGCGGAAGTGCGGGATGTAGACGAGATGCGTTGGAGGGCATCTTTAACCATGTGCGAAGGGAAATTGCGGTCTCTAAAGAAGGAGGCCATCTAGTGTGTTCTGTGGTGGAACTGGTCCTCCTGGGAGCAGATACGGCGGAGGCGGAGGAATTGGGAATAGGGGATGGCATTTTTGCAAGAGGTAGGGTGGGAAGAGGTGTAATCCAGGTAGCTGTGGGAGTCGGTGGGTTTGTAAAAAATGTCAGTGTCAAGTCGGTCGTCATTAATGGAGATGGAGAGGTTCAGGAAGGGGAGGGAGGTGTCAGAGATGGTCCAGGTAAATTTAAGGTCAGGGTGGAATGTGTTGGCGAAGTTAATGAATTGCTCAACCTCCTCGCAGGAGCACGAGGTGGTGCCAATGCAGTCATCAATGTAGCGGAGGAAGAGGTGGGGAGTGGTGCCGGTGGAATTACGGGAGATCAACTGCTCTACGTAGCCAACAAAGAGACAGGCATAGCTGGAGCCCATACGTGTGCCCATGGCTACCCCTTTGGTCTGGAGGAAGTGGGAGGATTCAAAGGAGAAATTGTTAAGGGTGAGGACCAGTTTGGCCAAACGAATGAGAGTGTCAGTAGAAGGGTACTGTTGGGGACGTCTGGGGAGGAAAAAATGGAGGGCTTGGAGGCCCTGGTCATGGCGGATGGCGGTGTAGAGGGATTGGATATCCATGGTGAAGATGAGGCGTTGAGGGCCAGGGAAACGGAAGTCTTGGAGGAGGTGGAGGGTGTGGGTGGTGTCTCGAACGTATGTGGGGAGTTCCTGGACTAGGGGAGAGAGGACAGTGTCAAGGTAGGTAGAGATGAGTTCAGTGGGGCAGGAGCATGTTGAGACAATGGGTCGGCCAGGGTGGTCACGCCCCTGGTGCTCACTTTCCACCCTACCAATCTTCGCATAAACATGCTCCTGGTGCTCACCTTCCACCCTACCAACCTTCGCATAAACCAAATCATCCGCCGACATTTCCGCCACCTCCAAACAGACCCCACTACCAGGGATATATTTCCCTCCCCACCCCTTTCCGCCTTCTGCAAAGACCATTCCCTCCACGACTACCTGGTCAGGTCCACGCCCCCAAACAACCCACCCTCCAATCCTAGCACTTTCCCCTGCATGCTCCTGCCCCACTGAACTCATCTCTACCTACCTCAACACTGTCCTATCCCCCCTAGTCCAGTAACTCCCCACATACGTTCGAGACACCACCCACGCCCTCCACCTCCTCCAAGACTTCCGTTTCCCTGGCCCCCAACGCCTCATCTTCACCATAGATATCCAATCCCTCTACACCTCCTTCCACCATGACCAGGGCCTCCAACCCCTCCTTTTTTTCCTCTCCAGACGTCCCCAACAGTACCCTTCCACCGACACTCTCATTCGTTTGGCCGAACTGATCCTCACCCTTAACAATTTCTCCTTTGAATTCTCCCACTTCCTCCAGACCAAAGGGGTAGCCATGGGCACATGTATGAGCCCCATCTATGCCTGTCTCTTTGTTGGCCACGTAGAGCAGTTGATCTTCCATAATTACACCAGCACCACTCCCCACCTCTTCCTCCGCTACATTGATGACTGCATTGGCGCCACCTTGTGCTCCTGCGAGGAGGTTGAGCAATTCATCAACTTCGCCAACACATTCCACCCTGACCTTAAATTTACCTGGACCATCTCTGACACCTCCCTCCCCTTCCTGGACCGCTCCATCTCCATTAATGACGACCGACTTGACACTGACATTTTTTACAAACCCACCGACTCCCACAGCTACCTGGATTACACCTCTTCCCACCCTACCTCTTGCAAAAATGCCATCCCCTATTCCCAATTCCTCCGCCTCCACCGGATCTGCTCCCAGGAGGACCAGTTCCACCACAGAACACACCAGATGGCCTCTTTCTTTAGAGACCGCAATTTCTCTTCCCACGTGGTTAAAGATGCCCTCCAACGCATCTCGTCCACATCCCCCATCTCCGCCCTCAGACCCCACCCCTCCAACCGTAACAAGGACAGATCGCCCCTGGTGCTCACCTTCCACCCTACCAACCTTCTCATAAACCAAATCATCTGCCGACATTTCCACCACCTCCAAACAGACCCCACTACCAGGGATATATTTCCCTCTCCACCCCTTTCTGCCTTCTGCAAAGACCGTTCCCTCCGCGACTACCTGGTCAGGTCCACGCCCCCAAACAACCCACCCTCCAATCCTGGCACTTTCCTCTGCCACCGCAGGAACTGTAAAACCTGTGCCCACACCTCCTCCCTCACCTCTATCCAAGGCCCTAAAGGAGCCTTCCACATCCATCAAAGTTTTACTTGCACATCCACTAATATCATTTATTGTATCCGTTGCACCCGATGCGGTCTCCTCTACATTGGGGAGACTGGGCGCCTCTTAGCAGAGCGCTTTAGGGAACATCTCCGGGACACCCGCACCAATCAACCACACCACCCCGTGGCCCAACATTTCAACTCCCCCTCCCACTCTGCCCAGGACATGGAGGTCCTTGGCCTCCTTAACCGCCGCTCCCTCACCACCAGACGCGTGGAGGAAGAACGCCTCATCTTCCGCCTTGGAACACTTCAATCCCAGAGCATCAATGTGGACTTCAACAGTTTTCTCATTTCCCCTTCCCCCACCTCACCCTAGTTCAAAACTTCCAACTCAATAACTGTCCCCATGACTTGTCCGGACTTGTCCTACCTGCCTATCTTCTTTTCCACCTATCCACTCCACCCTCTCCTCCTTGACCTATCACCTTCATCCCCTCCCCCACTCACCCATTGTACTCTCTGCTACTTTCTCCCCACCCCTACCCTCCTCTAGCTTATCTCTCCATGCTTCAGGCTCACTGCCTTTATTCCTGATGAAGGGCTTTTGCCCGAAACGTCGATTTCGAAGCTCCTCGATGCTGCCTGAACTGCTGTGCTCTTCCAGCACCACTAATCCAGATGTAAGTTAGAGCAGGCTGGTTGCACCAATGGTCTGTCAGCACACAATGCTCAGCCCTTCTGCTAAACCCAGGCAGGAACACATATCCCTCTCAGAAACATCTTGCTATCCACGAAGTAAGGAGACCACCCTAAATTAAGATGCTGACTAGTTTCATGGCAAAAGACATGGGCAGGTTGTAAATCATTCATTTAACAATGTAGATTGACTTCTTGGCTAAAGATTTCAAAACTGAGAGATAAAGGTTGGGCAGGGAGGAGACGTTGCCAGGGAAAGAGACAGAACAAAGTGATTTTTTGAGATAAAGGCTACATGACCATCAAAACAATTCAAACAGGGCAAGTTGGGGGGGCGTTTTGTCAGAGTACGTAGCCTTCATTAATGGGAAATATAGCATCACCAAGGTCATGATGCCATGGTACAGATGGTAAGAGCTCTGCTCATGAGTGGGCATACCTTATGGAGCAAGATCAGGAGAGGGCTGATGATGATAGACTATCCACTGGCACAATCCACATCGTTAGAGCAGGGAATGCCAAGAGGAAACGTGAGGGGGTTGATGCGATGTGACCTGCGGATGGACAATTCGGGAGTTTTGGGAGAACAGAGTGGCTCAGTTGATTTGCTGATCATTCGAAGTGAGTGAAGAGTGCCCAGGTGGGCTTCTTAAAGCTGTCGAGAGGCACAGAAGGCAGCGGAAAGAGTATTTAAGAGGGAGATTAGACCACTGACTCAGTGGGTTATCTTGGGGAGGAGAATTTTATCCAAACTAATATCATGGAACTGCAACTAGGCAACTAGGACACCTTTACCCCTCGCCTTGCTACTTGCACCTTAGTAGAAACTCCTGCTGAACTCTGGAAAGTTTCAGGCTTTCTGTTGCCATGGTAGCAGTATTACTGGCAGTCAGTAACAGCTCTCATGTAACATGTAACACAGTAGGCTGTCACCAGATGCTATATGAATTGTACCCTGATTTGTTGGGGTGTTGAGTTCCAGTCAGAGATTTCTCTTTATTTCAGTTTAAAAGTTCAGACTTGGGTGGCTGGGAAATTCTCCTGATGGAGCAACCTTCGGCCTTGAGGGAGTCTGGAAATACTCAGTACACGCTCCTGAAATTCCAAAGTAACACACTGTCGCTGGAAACGAAGCTTTCTGCTGCGCGCTACCAGTACTTAACTAAACAAGCCCATCACCGTGGTAACAGGCCTGTTTTCTTTCTCGTGTCGTGCCTTGGTTTGAAACAGGTTGTGAGGTGGAGGAGAGGCTGCACTGTCGGCCCAGGCTGTAAAAGATTCCGGGCCTCGAATTCCAACTTTGCGTCACTTTTTTTTGCAGCCTCTCATAAGGGGGAATAAAAGAAAACACCATCTGCCTTGCCCGTGGACGTCGCATAAGATGGTTACCATGGAAGTTAAGCATCAAAGATGAATTATGTCACTTGTTCGATACCAGAATGTCAGCTGACAGCAACCTTGACGGGAAAAGGATTACCCTGACCTTTTCGCAGGAGGTACACTTTCGGTGAGGTTGAAATATATATCAGCGGAGCCTGTTAACTGTGACGGAACAGGTTAACCATGTGAAGCACTGGCATTCTGGCTATAATAAATCCTTTGTACATTGCTCCTTTCAGTCCCTTCCAACAGCTTCAAAATCCCATTAGCCCGGAAGAAATCACGACCAATTAGTTTGTCCAATGCCTCAGTGGATAAATGTACCATGCAGCGGGATAAGCACCAGGAAAGCCTCAATCCCAACACTACAATGAATAATCTCTACCGAGGGTCCCAGCTATCACCCTCAGCTGGGAGAAAAAGGGAAAGAAAACAAATATGGATTCTCCAGGCCACCATCCAGTGAAAAAAAAAAGTGCTGGAGAAATTCAGCAGTCTGGCAGTATCTGTGGAGAGACAGTTAACACCTCAAGTCTGAATAAAACTCATATTGAATTCAAAATGTCAACTTTGTTTTTCTCTCCACAGATGCTGCCAGCTCTCTTGAGTTTCTCCAGCACTTCTTGTTTTTATTTCAGATTTCCAACATCCAGAGGATTTTGCTCTTATCTGAGGATATGATTGATCTTGGCTGTGATATGCACACTCTTTAATAATACTGCAATGTCAATTTCAGAAATGAAGAGTGCAGCCAAACAGCCAAACATGACTCGGCCAGGGTATGCCTGAAACTATGGTTCAGCAATATGTCAATGCCTCCAGGACAGGAAAAGTAAATGATTAGATTCCCTACAGTGTGGAAACAGGCCCTTCAGCCCAACAAGTCCACACCGACCCTCCGAAGAGCAACCCACTCAGACCCATTCCCCTGACTAATGCACCTAACACTACGGGCAATTTAGCATGGCCAATCTACCTGACCTGCACATCTTTGGACAGTACAGAGGATGACTATCAACAGGAAATACAGCCACATTTCAGATGACTTGATGCTCATGGAATGTTAATGCTGGCTTAGAGTGTGTTATAAGACCATACGACATAGGGGCAGACGTAAGCCATTCAGCCCATCAAATCTGCTCCACTCCTCAGTGAGACCCTGACAGATGTGGTAATTCAACTCCTGCTTTCTGCCCATAACCCTTGGTTCCCTCCTAGGGAAGGCCAAACCTTGAAAAGATTAAAATTTAGGGGTGGAAGGAGAAAGAGGGGCAGAGAAAATGGTTTTGCAACTGAGTGGTTGGGCAAAAGAATGGAGTTGGTGTGGCCATTGCCTGCCTGCAGAAGGCCAATCGCGGAACCGAAATAAATCTCAATCCTCACAACACTCATTTTCAGTATAGGCCAGGGTTTTTATGTCAAAGATGGTGTCTGGTACTAGGTAACTAAGAAAGGATGAAGGGAAAAATAACTCAATAAAGCAAGGCTCACAGGAGAGACTGGGGTGCAATGGTGAAAGAGAAAGACAGAATGAAATAGATAAGTAAATGACAAAATGTTTTGGTGCAAATCTCTTCACAAAAATAGAAGCAAATATTATCAATGATGAAAAGCAGCCTTGGCATGAACTGTCAGCTGGAGACTCCCTGTATCAGTTGTCCTTGAGCTTATCCATTTGTAAAGATATATTTCTGTTTGCTACATCTCACAAGCAGAACGACAGAGGTTTCAATTTGCCTTTAAAATAGAATAGAGCTGTAAAGGTTCAGTAATTAGTCCCATTTCCAGCACCTAAGTAAATTATTCAAAAGAGAGACCATTGAATAATGTGAACTGAAAGGCTAGTCTGCAAACTACATGTGGCTGAAGAGAAATTTGTTCTGACTTTCAATCTTTTGTTCTTGATACCGATAGTACAGCTGCAGAGAGCTAAATACCTGAGATAATCAAGTCTCAGACATTTCCTGCTTAGTTACCTGTCAGGGAAGAGAGGTATGTGTGTACCTAAAGATATAGCACAATACCTGCAGTGATCACTGAACACATTCCCTGATTCTGGAAGAGTGAGTCGCTGGGGATTTAGCTATTAGTCACTGCTAAACCTCGTAGTAAAGTGACTAAAGTTCCAAATAAATTCAGTGTCATCACAAGTCACTTTTATTAGTTCACATCTCACGTATTAACTCAGTATCTGCCTGATTTGCTTTCAAAATTGACATTTTGTCACGCCAATACCTGTGACATTGGGCAAAAGCAATTTGAGGGTGTTTAGATACCCCACATGATCGGAAAGGTACAAACTTGTCACCTATGCAATTTCCTGTTGGCAAAGCCCAACACCTACTTTCAGTTGTTAATGAAAGCAAATACAGTGGACGTTGGGGGATCTGAAATAAAGTTCTGAAGAAGTATCATATCAGACTGGAAAGGTTCATTTTGGTTCTCTCTCTCTCCATGGCTGCTGAGATTTTCCAGCACCTTCTGCTTTTATTTTATGTTTTTAAGGTCAATTTGAGGCTGCCCACTTTGTAGGTTTCTTCCAACTCCTTTTGTTTGCATGATGCAAGACATAAAGAATGCCTATATTAAGAGGACATCGAGGGTTGCTGGGCAACAGTACATATCCTGAATTGTGTGCAAAGTACAGTGCAAGCTGAAGGTGCATGTGCCTTAACTATTCGCATTGTACTGTCTTTTGCATTTTTCCTTGTTCAAACTTAGATTTTTGTGGCAATTGCTTCAGTTTCAGAGCCACCTTCCATCTTCCTTTACCAACCACTTCTGACTTCTGCGGGTTTCCTGGTCTAGGGTGGTGGGAAGTAAAGTAGAATCTGTCAGGTAGATGATACAGCAGGAGTCATGCCCAAACACTGTTACAATAAACAAGACAAAATGACCTTTCTGTGCCAGTCTGTTCGGAATGATAAAGGGAGTGGGATGGCATACCACTGCAGTCACCACTACATTGTGTGATGCCACATTATGCACATTGCTAACTCAGAAGCACCTCAATTCCAGAATGTCATATTGTCATATTGTCAGAAAAGAATCAGTATCTGCTTTGGATGAACGTGCCAAGAAGCTACCAACTATTTCTGCATCTTCAGACCGTCTTACCTGGCTGAAGATTGTCCCATTGGTGTCTGGGATTAGCAAATGCTATCTGCTAGGAGTATAAGAGGTACAGTTAGTAAGTTTGCAGATGACACCAAAATTGGAGATGTAGTGGACAGCGAAGAAGGTTACCTCAAATTACAACGGGGTCTTGATCAGTTGGGCCAATGGGATGAGGAGTGGCAGATAGAGTTTAATTTAGATAAATGTGAGGTGCTGCATTTTGGGAAAACAAATCTCAGCAGGACTTATATACTTAATGGTAAGGTCCTAGGGAGTGTTGCTGAACAAAGAGACCTTGGAGTGCAGGTTCATAGATCCTTGAAAATGGAGTTGCAGGTAGATAGGATAGTGAAGAAGGCATTTGGTATGCTTTCCTTTATTGGTCAGAGTGTTGAGTACAGGAGTTGGGAGGTCATGTTGCAGCTGTACAGGACATTGGTTAGGCCACTGTTGGAATATTGCATGCAATTCTGGTCTCCTTCCTATCGGAAAGATGTTGTGAAACTTGAAAGAGTTCAGAAAAAATTTACAAGGATGTTGCCAGGGTTGGAGGATTTGAGCTATAGGGAGAGGCTGAACAGGCCGGGGCTGTTTTGCCTGGAGATTCGGAGGCTGAGGGGTGACCTTATAGAGGTTTACAAAATTATGAGAGGTATGGATAGGATAAATAGACAAAGTCTTTTCCCTGGGGTCGGGGAGACCAGAACTAGAGGGCATAGGTTTAGGGTGAGAGGGGAAAGATATAAAAGGGACAACTTTTCAAGCAGAGTGTGGTATGTGTATGGAATGAGCTGCCAGTGGGTGTGGTGGAGGCTGGTACAATTGCAACATTTAAGAGGCATTTGGATGGGTATATGAATAGGAAGGGTTTGGAGGGATATGGGCCGGGTGCTGGCATGTGAGACTAGATTGGGTTTGGATATCTGGTCGGCATGGACAGGTTGGACCGAAGGGTCTGTTTCCATGTTGTACATCTCTATGACTCTATGACTCTATAACAATCACCATTCTTGCAGAATGGTATTTCCTCGTTTCTGTTCTTGGAGTTTCCTACTTAGAACTGCAGACAATTCATTTAAATGTATTTACTCTCGGCCTGTCCGTGATTCTCCATGGTCAATAATATTTTCACTGTGGTCTCAATTTCTCCTTTAGCTTTGTGATTCATCTGCGTCACTTTGTATTTCGATAAGAGACAAGAACCACTGAAGAGTCTTACCGCCACCTACTGGGTCTAATGAGAATCTATGCACTGACTACAATCATAGTTAAAAATCACAAAGACACCAGGTTATAATCCAACTGGTTTATTTGAAAGTGCAAGCTTTCGGAGCACTGCTCCTTCATCAGGTAGCTAGTGGAGTAGGAGCTGGGTCTTATGATGCTATTCCACTGGTACCTGATGATTAGTAGCACTCTGAAAGCTTTAACTTCCAAACAAACCCGTTGGACTATAACCTGGTTTCATGTGATTTTTAACTTTGTCCACCCCAGTCCAACACCGGCACCTCCATATCATCCGCAGTCATATTATCAGAGCGCTGCTGAGATCATGCCTCACAGACTGTGATATCACTGTTCATCACATGGTAGAGATTATGGACAACGTCAGCACTAGGTGGAACGACAAAAGCACATGTGTTAGGAACCCAACGTTACAGTGCAACCATCTCTGACGATTCATTTCAGTCAGTCTTGCTTCAAACTAAATCCTTCTTACAGATCAGCTAGAGATTAGTCCCAACCCTAACACTATAAAATATGCACTGGGAGTTTGTTTGGGGGAAATCACAAAGCTGACTTGTCCAAATCTGTTCACATTTAAAAATCAACAAAGCTCCTACTGAGTAGAATTTCATTTCTCTTAATTCGATGTTCTTGTAATTGGAGGTCTTGAGTACATGAACTCAAAATGTCACAAGTAAGGAAGAGACAGAAATTGTTTTTTACTTTGATTATGAGATTAGCCATTTCAACAGTGAAGTATGAGCTGGTTCTAAACAGGAAGAATTGTATGTTTATGTGCAGTTGAGTTAGGGGTGGCAAAGGCCTAGATTTGTTCTCACTAGTCGATTAATCTGATGACTCTGGTAATGCTCTGGGGACCTGGATTCAAATCCAACCAGGTCAGGTGGTGGAATTTGAATTCAATAAAAATGTGGAATTAAGAGTCTCATGATAAAGAAGAAATCATTGTCGTTTGTCAGGAAAAGCCCATCTGGTTTGCTAATATCCTCTAGGGAAGGAAACTGCCGTCATGACCAAGTCTGGCCCACAGGTGACTCCAGACCCAACGCAATGCGGCTGACTCTTAACTGCCCTCTGGGTAATTAGGGTGGCCAATAAATGTTGGCCTAGCCAGCGACACCCAAATCCGTGAATGAATAAGACTTGTGTGGTGGAGAGGGATCATGTTGGCAATTTTTGATAGTGGGTTCCTGTTATCATGTTGGGAACACACATTCTGTAATTATATGCAAGCAGAAGGAATATATATTGAAAGAGCAGTGAACTTAATTTATTCATAACATGCTTCACATGTTTATTTTAAAAGCAGACATTAAATCAATTTCTGGTTTTCATTGGTGCTGTACACTTGTTTCACTGGTTTTCACAGCTTGGCAACTCCAATAGAAATGCCAATTCCAAGAAAATGCATCAATCCCACGACATCGTCCTCATCAACCTGACAAAGGCTTTTAACTCAGTCACTGGAGGGTTTGTGCTATAGGAAGAGGCTGAATAGACTGGGGCTTTTTTCCCCTGAAGGCTCAGAGGCTGAGGGGTGATCTTATGGAGGTTTATCAAATCACAAGGGGCATGGATAGGGAAAATAGCCAAGGTAGAAGTGGGTACTGCAGATGCTGGGATTAGAGTTAAGATTAAAGTGGTGCTGCAAAAGCACAGTAGGTCAGGCAGCATCCAAGGAGCAGGAAAATCGACGATTTGGGCAAAAGCCCTTCATCAGGAATGAGGCCACATTCCTGATGAAGGGCTTTTGCCCAAAACATAGATTTTCCTGCTCCTCGGATGCTGCCTGACCTGCTGTGCTTTTCCAGCACCACTTTAATCTTGACTCTAAATAGCCAATGTCTTTTTCCTTGGATGGGAGTGTCCATAACTAGAGGACTTTCTTTTAAAGTGAGACGGGAAAGATTTGTAAAGGACTCGAGAGGTCACTTTTTCGTGCAGAGGCTGGTGCTTGTATGGAACAAGCTGCCAGAGGAGGTGGTGGAGGCTGGTATAAATGCAACATTTAAAAGGCTTCTGGATGAGTATATGAATAGGAAGAGTTTAGAGGGATATGGGCAAAATGCTGGCAAATGGGACTAGGTCAGATTGGAATGTCTGGTCGGCATGGACGAGTTGGACCAAAGGATTTGTTTCCGTGTTACATGACTTTATGACTTTACAAGTAACATCTTGTCTATGAATGGCTGTCAGGTGAAACTTATCAACATCCCCTGTCTCCTCCTCAACAATATGTCTGTGACTGTCCTCACCAATGTATTATGATGGAGTCATTTGAGGGATGTGTCATTGCCCCCACCCTTTCCTCACTCTTCATTGCCACCATTCTTCATCTCATTAAGAGCAAGCTTCCTGATGGTATGGACATTGCCTACAGATGGACAGAAACCTTTCTCAACCTCAGCCATTTAAAATCCAAAAAGAAAATGACAGCAATCTGGTCTGTGGAACTTCAGTACTTGGATCATCTCTGCTCTCTTGTAAGAGAATCTTTAAGCCTCACTAAATGCTTTTGCAGAAGCATACCAAAGAACTAGTCTCAATCTCAACCTCAAGAAGACTCAAATCCTTTACCAATCCATTTTAGCTCCTTCCCTCCACTAAGATCAATGGAGAAATCTTCCCAAACATGGAACTTTTCCCCAACCTGGGAAGCTACCTTTCATGTAAGGCTGACATCAATGTGGAGGTTCAATTGCTGTAAGCGTAGCCGAAGGATGAGAGTCTTTCACAGCTGTGACATCTGGACTGACACCAAGATCTTTGTGTTTATGATAGTCATTATCGCTGTGGGATCCAAAGGAACTGAAGTGCACAAATATGTGGGATCTGTTGGCACCTTGTTAAAATAGCTGTTTGTACCTGAACACAAGCAGTAATGTCAGTAGAAAAATCATCATGGAGGCCCAGTTTGCTTTCTAGTTGCCACTGCACTGTATTTCTCATGGTAATATCTCTTTGGTGCAGCAATCCTTACCTCACTCCAGACCTCATTCCTGATGAAGGACTTATGCCCAAAATGTCGATTCTCCTACTCCTCAGATCCTGCCTGTGCTTTCCCAGCGCCACACTCTCAACTCTGATCTCCAGCAACTGCAGTCCTCACTTTCTCCCACTTAATCCTTACTGCTACCCATACTGGTTTCAAAAGTCAATCTTTAGATTGAATCCATGGTTTGCAAGACCATTCAGAGAGAACATATGCTAAAGGAATAGAGTATAATAGTTGGGAAGAGTTTCTGCAACTGTACAAAGCATAAGTGAGACCATACCTGGAGTATTACTTCAATTTTGTTCCCCTTATTTGAGGATAGAAGTAGTTACATTGGAGGCAGTTCAGAGAATGTTCACAAGATTAATTCCAGAGTTGAGAGGTTTGTCTAATGAACAGCGATTGAACAGTTTAGGAGAATGAAGGGAGATTTAATTGAGGTAGATAAGATGCTAAAGGAGACTGACAAAGTAGAAGGGATGCTTCCACGTGGGGTAATCTAAAATGTGAAGTCCTGGCTTTAGGATAAGGGGTAGCATATTTAAAACAGAGATGAGAAGAAATTACTTCTCTCAAAGAATCATGAATCTGTGGAATTCACTATCCCAGAGAGCAGTGGATGCTGGGCCATTGAGTAAATTTAAGGAGGAGATAGATAGATTTTAATTTTTTTAAATTCATTCATGGGATGAGGGCATCGCTAGCTAGGCCAGCATTTATTGCTGATTCTTAATTGCCCAGAGGGCAGTTACAGGTCAACCACATTGCTGTTTATCTGGAGTCATACATAGGCCAGACTAGGTAAAGATGGCAGTTTCCCTTCCTGAAGGACATTAGTGAACTAGTTGGTGACTGAATTGTCTACTATTTGCTCCTAATTCTAATATTCTTATGTATGAACTGTTCTAGAGCCATAGAGTCATACAGCATGAAATCAGACCCTCCAGTCCAAAACATCCATGCTGAGTATCTTTGATTCCCAAACTAAACTAGTCCCATTTGCTTGCGTTTGACCTATATCCCTCTAAACTTTACCTATTCACGCACCTATTCAAACATCTTTTAAATGTAATTGTACCAGTCTCTTCCACTTCCTCTGGCAGCTTGTTCCATACATGTACCACCCTCTGCGTGAAGAGGTTACCCCTCAGGTCCCTTTTAAATCTTTCCCCTCTCACCTTAAACCTATGCCCTCTAGTTCTGGACTCCCCTACTCTAGGAATGATTTCCCAAATGTTTTCTTCACACTATCAAACCCTGTTTTCAAAGCTTGTTCTTTTACGTGCAAACAGGTGCCTCAAGAAAGCCCCTCCATTCAATGTGGCCATGGTTGATTTGATCACCACCTATTTCCCACCTACTCCTGATAACTCCTGATTGCTTGTTAAGAATGGTGCCTTAAAAATATTCAAAGACCCTTCTTCTATCAACTTTTGAGGGAGTACGCACCAAAGACTCACAAATTTCTGTGAGAAACATTTCTCCTCATCTCTGTCTTGATTTTTAAACAGTGACCCAGATTATCCCACAAGATGAAACATCCTTTTCCCATGCACCCTGTTAAGACCCCTCAGGATTTTCTAAGTTTCAACCAAATCACCACCTTCTCTTCTAAACCTAGCCAGTTCAATCTTTCCTGATAAGACAGCCTGCCCATTCTAGGTATTAGTCCACGTCAGAAGTCACACAACGTCAGTTTATAGTCGAACAGAATTTATTTGAAATCACAAGCTTTCAGAACACAGCTCCCTCGTCAGGTGAAGTCTGGCACTTCACTTTTCAAAGGAGCAGCGCTTCAAAAGTTTGTGATTTAATATAAACCTGTTGGACTAGAACCTGGTGTCATGTGACTCCTGACACAGTCCAACATCGGCACCGGCACCTCCACATCCCAAGTAAACCTTCTTGAACTGCTTCAAACACATTTACAGCCTTCCTTATATAAGACCAATACTGTACACCGTATTCCAGAATAGTTTCACTGTTGCCCAGTATAACTGAGGCGTAACCTCCATACCTTTGAACTCAATGACCCTCACAATAAATGGTTCCATTCTATTAACTGTCCTACCTACTTGCTGTACCTGCATACCCTAATCTTTCGTGATTCATGAACCCGAATACTCAGGTTCTCCAAGTTCTGCAATCACACAACAGAGGGACATTCCTCCTTTTTTATTCTTCATCCCAAAATAGACAACTTCACATCTTCCCATGTTCTGCTCCATGTGCTAGACCTTTACCCACTCACTTAATGTAGTGATATCTCTTTGTAGCTCCCTAATGCCCTCTTCACACCTCACTTTCCCATCCAGTTTTTTTGGTTGGACTCTAAATGTAAAGGAATTTTAAGTTTCTGGGGAATCTGGTTAACAGGCGTGACAAAGCACAAAAATGTCCAAGCTCACATCTCCCAGATCCAGGAGTTAACAACAGGCAACTAGATTGCTGCAGCTGACTCTTACTGAAAAGTAATTGACTGATCAGAACAGTCTGCAGATTGTCACTGAGATAAATAATATTGGCAGTCCTATCCTCAAGACTGTCATGAGCAGAGCTGAGTAGTTCAGGAGAAGTGTGCTACTTTGTTGAACATTGTACCCGTCAAACTCAGGTTGATTGAGGGTTGCTGTCAGACGAGAATCGGTAGTTAAATCTTTGAAAGAAAGAAACTGTAATTGTACTTAGGGCAGATCAAAACTTTGGAGGATTTTGTGACTGAAATTGGGCTGCCTAATAAATCCACGATATCAATATTTGTCAAAACAGAAATCACTGAAAAAGCTTCAGCAGGTCTGGCTGCATCTGTGGAGAGAAATCAGAGTTAATGCTCCAGGCCCAGTGACTCTTCATCAGAACTCCTCAAAACAGACTGACCTTTGTCTTGAGCTACTATTCAATGTGTAATTATAGGTTTTATTGATCTTGATTTGATTTTTAATTTATGTTGGGTTTGAATTGATTGTTAAAGTAAAAGTCACAAAAACAGAAATCTTTTCCAAGAAGTATCACTGGACTCAAAATGCTAGTCTCTCCACAGACTGACAGAGTTTCTCCAGTAATTTCTGTTTTTGTCTGTTGTCCATTAGTTTATTGATCTTGTTCATTGACACGATTGAGTAAGTTAAGTTTTTATTGTTTATTGATCTCCATGGATCATAACAAAATTCCTTTTCTTTCAGTGATTAGATCTAGGTTTTTTCCAATACCTGTTATGTGCTGCGCTGTTAACGTTTCACATATGATGTTGTAGTGCCATCTGTTGTGAATGCAAAACCGGTGTGTTAGAGAAAGCCCAACTCTTTTTCACAAAGCTTTACACGCAGGGCTAAAATTATCTTGCTGTGTGTTTATTGTAAAAACAGTAATTATACCACCTGGAGTACAAATACAGCTTAAGGAAAGCATTAAATAAATATTATTGTTGGAGCTCCAATATGACAGTAAATTTTTAGATTCTGGGAGGGTGTATTCTTTTAAGTCGATGTAATAATACATTGGGGCTTGTCATGGAAAACACATTTACTGCATAAACAAGTTAACAATAAGAATGTAGCATAAAAACAAGAAGCGAAAGGTACAATGTGATGAACATATTTGCAAAGGGTATCCAACCACAGCATTGGAGAGATTCAAACTGTTCCTTAGAAGGAGAGAGGAAGAAGCAGGGGGTATTCTTTCATGGTTTTTTTGTCTCCATTTTTCTTCCTTTTTCTCCGTTACATTGTCCACCTCTAAAGCTTTCTGACAACTTGATTTCTGAACTGCTGTGAATCCCCCGTTTTCTTTGAGATTTTTGGTAATCAGAACTATCAGCTCCGTGGAGAAAGTGAGGACTGCAGATACTAGAGATCAGAGCTGAAAATGTGTTGCTGGAAAAGCGCAGCAGGTCAGGCAACATCCAAGGGGCAGGAGAATCGACATTTCGGGCATGAGCCCTTCTATCAGCTCCATGGGCCTTAAGCTCTGAAATGATCTCCCAAAGTCCCTCCACCTTTAAGACACACCTTATAAGACTGATCACTTGACCAAACCTTTTTGTCATCGGTCCTGTGATCTTCTTTCCTGGCTCAAAGCCACACTTTATTTGATCATGTTCCTGTGAAGTGCCTTGAAATATTGTGCTAATTTCAAGATGCTAGAGAAATGCAACCTATTAATTAGATTAGATTAGATTACCTAAAGTATGGAAATAGGCCCTTCGGCCCAACAAGTCCACACCAACCCTCTACAGAGCAACCCACCCAGACCTTTCCCCCTACATTTATCCCTGACTAATGTATTTGAATATTTTTTAGATTAAATTAGAATTGTGTAGGAATTGGAGCAAAAAAAACACACTGTTGAACACAATGATCTCTGACCCTATTTACGCTTCACACAAACCTCATCTCACCCTGAGGAAGGGTCACTGGACTCGAAATGTTAACTCTACTTTCTCTCTACAGATGTGACCAGATCTGCTGAGTTTCTCCAGCAATTTCCATTTTTGCCTCCTCTCACTCTTCTTCATTTCATCCTATCTATAAATCCTTGTATTTATTTCTCCCTCATGCACTTACCTAGCTTTTCCTTAAACGCATCACTACTATTCACTTCAACTATCTCTGTGGTGGTGCATTCTACGTTGCAGTGGTTAAGAAAGTACAACAACATCTCTACTTCCTCAGAAGGCTAAGAAAATTTAGCATGCCCACAAAAGACTCTTACCAATTTTTATACATGCGCCATAGAAAGCATCCTATCTGGATGTGTCACAGTGCTCTTCCCAAGACTGCAAGAAACGACAGAGAATTGCGAACACACTCAGTCCATCTTGCAAACCAGCCTCCTGTCCATTGACTCCATCTATATTTCCCGCTATCTCAGGAAAACAACCAACACAACCAAAGACCCCTCCTAGCCTGGTTATACTCTCTTTCATCCGCTTCCATTGGGCAGAAGACATAAACGTTTAAATACCCATACAAATTGATTCAAGATAGCTTCTTCCCTGCTGTTATCAGACTTTTGAATGGACCTTCATAGAAGAATCCCTCCAGTGTGGAAACAGGGCATTCAGCCCAACAAGTCCACACCAACCCTCCAAACAGTAACCCACCCAGACCCATTCCCCCATCCTATTACTCTACATTTGCCCCTAAATAGTGGACCTAACCTACACATCCCTGAACACTATGGGCAATTTTCCCATGACCAATTCACCTAACCTGCACATCTTTGGACTATGGGCAGAAACCAGCGCACCTGGAGGAAATCCATGCAGACAAAGGGGGAATGTGCAAACTCCACACAGACAGTCGCCCGAGGCTGGAATTGAACCCGGATCACTGGCGTTGTGAGATAGCAGTGCTAACCACTGAGCCACAGTACCGCCTCTCAAATATTAATTCTGATCTCTCTCTCTCTGCACCTTCTCTGTGGCTGTAACGTTATTCTGCACTCTGTTCTGCTACCCTGACGCACTTTGTATGATATGGACTGCCGGAAAACATGCAAAACGACACTTTCCACTGTATCACATCGTTTTGTTTTCATTCTGTGAGAAATACTGGTTTGCCTCAAGACTTATTTGTTTACATGCCCTCTAATGAGGTTATCAAGCCTTTGAGGTGAATAATTCAGTGCATTAGGAAAGAAATTATTGAAGAAAGAAACTACTGTTATTTAGTGACAGAGATCCAGTGTCACAGAGAGACAGATCCATCCAGAAGCTGAAACAGGGTGGGCAGCATTCAGTCAAAGAGAGAGGGTTTGTACTAGCAGAGGTGCTATTAGTTTAGCAGTCTCCAAAACAGGTTGGTTTGACAAGAACTCCTTACTGGACTTAAAGGTCAGTAAGAGAAAAGCTTCAGAAACAGAAGGCTGCTGAAGAGATGAGTTTAAGGAACACATATTAAATAATGAGCTGTTAGCTGTTTATTTAATGGTTTCAGGAAGATACATTAATTAGTGAAAACAATATCAGAACCCAATTACAGCCATGCTAACTGAATAATGAGCTTTAAAATGGAGAAAGATGGGCTGTGCACTGTGGTTTGAGCATCTGTAGCATTGTTGCTCAAGATAAAAGTTTTAGCCTTTATTTCTGATATTTGTAATAAAACAATTTCAAATTTGCATTTTTTTCTTTCACAGAATAAAGTTGTATTTTCTTTTGTTAAAAGTACATTGACCGCCTCTTGTGAATGTGATCAGTCACTTACCATTATGATGAACAAAAGCAAAAACAAAACATAAGATCTGCCAAGCCAGATTTCACTCTGAGATCCAGCTTGTTAACAATTATCATCAGTTGAGAACATAACATGGTCATCTGGACTGACAAGCTCTTTGTAACTGACAATGTTTTCTTCCCATTTCTTTAGCTTTATTTAAATTCATACTCAACAAATAATCAGAAATTAAGATTACTAGATACAGAATGCAGTGATTGCTTACTGTAGTACTGTTTGGAAATATTTACTTTTTGGCTGCATTTATTGATAGTGCAACATTAGGAGGAGCACATCCGTCACATGTGCAGATGCAGGCAGCAGCATCATAGTCAATGACATACTACCTACCTGGAATTGGTTACCTAATCCTTTAAAGGTGAAATGAAAAGGGAACATGGCACCATTGGAAGAAATGGGAAGCAGTGAAATTTCATTTGGAAGTAAATAATGAAAGAAGAAAGCTATTTAAAAATCAATAATAAATGAATATTGGAATGAATCCAAATCACACTTGGAGCTGGTACAGGTAAAGAAGGATCTCAATTATGTCTCACACTGTCAATTTCTAATCTTTAAATGAGTTGACAAAAATTAATGAATAGATTATGTTTTAAGAAAAGATCTATCACCCAATGTGGAGATATCATCTTCCAATTAAGTTATGCAGGAAATCCCTGCACACTGCCTTTCCAACTTGTTCACCAACTTGAAATTCTTAACTCTTTCACAGTACGTGGCTAGTACTAACGTTTATTGTCCATCCCTAATTGCATTTGAACTGAATGGTTGCTAGTATCACTTCAAAAGGCAGTTAAGAGATTCACCACAATACACTGGAGTTATATGCAGGCCTGACAACGCAAAGCCAGTAGATTTCCTTTCCTGAAGGGCATTAATGAGCCAGCTAGGTATTTATGGCAATGGTTACATTGTCACCTTTAGTCTAACTTGTAACTCCAGATTTTATTGAATTCAAACATCACCATCTGTCATGGTGGGATTTAAACCCATATCCACAGAAAATTAGCTTGGGGTTTAAGATTACTAGTCCAGTAACATTGTTACTACACCACCAGATTCCCCTGTTCAAGTGAATCAGTTGGTCAGCCGATGCACTGACAAATCCAATATGAACACTCTCAAGAGAGTTTGTAAACTGATCACCCACATTTCCCCCCCAAAATATACATTATCCATAATATTTCTGAAAGTCCATAACATGACAGCCTAAAATTGATATAATATCAAACCAAATCAGTCTTTTCAAGTGTATGTTACTCACTACAATTACAATTTAGGTAAAAACAAGGGCTGCAGGTGCTGGAAACCAGATTCGAGATTTGAGTGGTGCTGGAAAAGCACAGCGGTTCAGGCAGCATCCGAGGAGCAGAAAAATTGACATTTTGGGCAAAAGCCCTTCATTAGGGATAGAGGCAGATTGCCTGCAGGGTGGAGAGATAAATGAGAGGAGGGTGGGGGTGGGGAGAAAGTAGCATAGAGTACAATAGGTGAGTGGGGGTGGGGATGGAGGTGATAGGTCAGGGAGGAGGGTGGGGGAAGGTAGCAAAGAGTACAATGGGTGAATGGGGATGGGATGAAGATGATAGGTCAGAGAGGAGGGTGGAGTGGATAGGTGGAAAGGAAGATAGGCAGGTTGGACAAGTCATGGGGACAGTGCTGAGCTGGAAAGTTTGGAGCTGGGGTGAGGTGAGGGAAGGGGAAATGAGGAAACTAGTGAAGTTCAGGACATGGTTGAAGAGCTTCAGGGCAGAGGAAATGACCTGGGAGTTGCAGTGGGAGAGGGACTCCCTGAGATTCTTGTAGAGAAAGGAGGAAAACTTCTTCAAGGTTTGCTGACTCCATTCTGATTTAGCCCCTTCCCACTGTCCTTAGTTCTCCCATCTCTTCACTTTTCATAGGCTGTATTGCCCGCCATGGGATTTGCATGTAAATATCCAATTGGCTGCATGGGTGTTTTACTGGGAGCAGTTAAGAATGAAAAAAAAAGTCATGGTGCTCCGGTGACCAGAAAAAAATATTCAATTGTGTCGAAGAGCACTTCTGCATATATATAAAATAAAAGCAGGCGCAGGGCTCTCGTGCACAGTGATAGTGTCCCCACCCCTGAACCAGGAGGGCTGGGTTCAAGTCTGACCTACTCCATAGGTATGTCACAGCATGTCTGAACAGACTGATTATTGGTATGCATCAGTGTCTGCAGAACTGTCTGACCCGGGTGGGATTAGCTTATGTCACAAGTGGGGGCTGTATTTTGATGTACAACATTAAATTATGCTCCTTTCCTGAGTTATTACAGTAGTTAATATTTATTTATTACAGGTCAAACATATATCCCAAGGGGATTTATCCAGTCTCCAGCTCCTCAGTTTATGACAGCAGAAAGACAGTAGCCATTCCCACGTACCTTTGGGGTGACTGTTTTTAGCTTCATAATTCCATCAGCAGATGATCCTAGATTTTGGAGTGTGTCTTCAACATTATTCCTTGCACTGGAAGACTAGCATGTTACAGGAAGACAAAGAGTATCTTTTACTGAATTGGTCATCTTCCAGCAACAGTCAGTGTACATCCCTGGGAGCAGACTGTAGAACACAGAATTCTGTGTCCCAGTGTTGCTAGCCTGAACCTTGACAAAAAGTCTTTCCAGACTTTCTGTGCAAAGGTATGTTCCAGAAGGAAGTGGACAACAGTCAATTCCTTACTGCTGATCCCTCGTGGTCAACATGTGGAGAGGCTGAGACTCTGAGTATGCAGGTCGGGTTCATGGGGAGAATGAGTAGATATTGAGAATTGCCAATGTCGGGTTTTGGTTTAGTTCTGGGAAATTGCCTCACTTGGTCACACCCCTCATGCATATGAAAAAGCATTGGTGCTGTTTGACAAACTGAGTCGAAGTCACATTCAAGAATGTGGGAGAGTACAGCTGGAGTTGATCTGGCTAAAATCGTGGGAGTTTTCTCTAGAAGCCTACGACAGACAATGAACCGAATCATAGTGGAGATAGACTGGTCTGCAGCCTTCTTACCTTCAGTCCTAGTCCATGTGATCTGACATGCCTGGAAATACAGTCTGGCCTTTTGTGTATGAGCATTCAGCCCATCTGCTGTAAAAACCACAATTTCAGCCCCTAACAGGGGGCAGGCTGTCCCCGTACTATTGCTGTGGTTTGAATCAAACATTTAGTATTTCACCTCCCTTTACACTCGTCTCTGTCTGTGCTTTGGAGCAATTGAGAGAGATCGGGTTGAGTTGAATTCAATGGTTGTGTCATTGACCACCACAGGAGATTTATTATTCAAACCTGGATCTAGAACAGAGATGTCTCAGTCCTACTTACCAGCAGCCACATCCGCAACAGAGTAAAGGGTGTGCAGAATTGCCGACCACCTGCTGTATATATCATTTGCCTGGATCACCCGTGCCCTCATTTACTGGGAGGTGGCAAGGCAAGTAGTGGGCAGCCACTTGAGGTACTTAAAGGTTTTTAAAGCTGTTATCAGAGACCAGGAGGGATTGTTCAATCAGCCTCCTGATACAGTAGGCAATGAGGGGTCTCGGTGGGGGCGAGGGTGTAAGCAGTGTGACCATTTGAATTACAGCAGGAACACTGCACCTCACACGCCTCTAAATATTGCCTTGATATATTTGAAAGGGCTTTGGTTTGATCCATAACTTTTTTTAATTTCAAAAATATACTTTATGCATAAAATATTTTGATGATCTGTACAACTGGTCATGCAGTACATACGTAAACATTCCATTTCTTTGCATACAGAGATCAGAATTTATCATTGTATATACAGGTCTGTACATTTACCAATTATATATCCATACATTTAGCTAAGGTGTCAGTGGAGCCCAAATGACTGGGTGGTTCTTAGGCAGGCAGACGTTACACGGTGACGGTGGTCTTTCCCCACCATGCCTTGGCGGCAGCTGCCCCAAGCTTCAGCCCGTCCCTCAACACGTAGTCCTGGACCTTGGAATGTGCCAGTCTGCAACACTCAGCCCTTATGGAAATGGTAATAGATGCCAAGCTGCACGATGTCTTCAGCATCCCTGCAGACGGAGCGCAGCGTAGATACACCTGGTCACAGGCAGACGGGTCTATCCGCTCAAGGATAGATTACCTGTTTGTGTCCCGAACGCTCTCGGTCAGATCCACTGACGTCAAGCCGGTGTTCTTCTCTGACCACTGCCTCCTGCTGGCCGACTGTCACCTATAGGGCGAGCAGCGGGCGGGCAAGGGAACGTGGAAACTGAACACTAAGCTGTTGACCCTGTGAAACATTGAAGCGCTCAAGAGGGACTACGCAGGTTGGAGAGCCATGAAGTCCCTCTTTGAGTCCCCAGTGGACTGATGGGAAAGGTTATTCATCCTCAAAGGTGTTCAGGAGGTGAGAGGGAGGTGGGGAAAACTGTCCCAACTCCAGGAAAGTATGCAGAACCTGCTCCTGCTGCAGACGTTGGGGGTTGATGTCATGAAGGGCCAGCAAGCCTCGCTCTTTGCCTCGGAGGCCTCCAAGATAATCGTCCAGTACAGGGTCTGCTCCGTGGAGCAGGATGAGATGTGTTTACATTTCTTCTTCCAGAAGGTACACAAAGAGAGCGCTGTGCTCAACAGCCTGAAGGAAGAAGATGGCTCAATAACGTCATCTCAGGCTGACATCATGAGGATCAGCAAATCCTTCTATGCTAGTCTGTATGATGCGAAGCCAACCGATAGCGCGGCCTCCCAGTCGTTCCTGTCCTCTATCACAGAGGTCTTAGATGATAGAACAAGGGAGAGGCTGGACCAGCCGCTATCTCTGGATGAGATGACCAAGGCCCTCGAGCCCTTTGAAAAGAATAAAACTCCCGGAAGTGACAGCTTACCAGTTGAGCTCTATTCTGCTCTGTGGGACTTGGTTGGTCAGGACCTGCTGGAGGTGTATGTCAGTATGCTTTAGGCAGGTACCATGAGTGAATCCATGAGGAAAGGCATCATCACCCTCATCTACAAGCGGAAGGGGGAGAGGGAGGAACTCAAAAATTGGAAACTAATCTCACTGTTGAATGCGGATTACAAAATTTTGTCAAAGGTTATCACCAACTGGGTCAGGTCTGCTCTGGGGTCGGTGATTCACCCTGACCAAACCTGTGCTGTACCGGGTAGGATGATCGCTGAGAGTCTCGCACCCCTCAGGGATATGATCGCCTACGTGCAGGACAGAGGGTTGGACACCTGCCTGATCAGCCTGGACCAGGAGAAAGCCTTTGACAGGATATCACACACATATATGAGTGATGTTCTGTCCAAAATAGGCTTTGGGGAGGGAATCTGCAATTGGGTCAGACTGCTCTACACCAACATTGTCAGTGCAGTCTCAATCGATGGGTGGGAATCAGATAGCTTCCCAGTCAGATCTGGGGTCAGGCAAGGCTGCCCTCTCTCTCCTGCCTTGTTTGTGTGCTGCATAGAGCCATTTGCCGAGTCCATCAGGAAGGATGCGAGCCTGAGAGGGGTGACTATTCCTGGCAGTGGGGGCCTGCAGGTTAAGGCCTCCCTGTACATGGATGATGTTGCCGTTTTCTGCTCGGATCCGCTGTCCGTGCACAGACTCAGGCATATGTGACCAGTTCAAATGGCGCACAGGGGCCAAGGTCAACCGAGGCAAGAGTGAGGCCATGCTCTTCGGGAATTGGGCCGACCAATCCTCGATCCCCTTCACCGTCAGGACCGACCACCTGAAGGTGCTGGGTATTTGGTTCGGGGGAGCTGGGGCATAGGGCAAGTCTTGGGAGGAGCGTATCAGCAAAGTGAGGCAGAAACTGGGCAGATGGAAGCTACAGTCGCTCTCCATTGTGGGTAAAAACCTGGTCATCAGGTGTGAGGCACTGTCAGTGTTGTTATATGTGGCACAGGTCTGGCCTATTCCCAGAACCTGTGCTGCTGCAGTTACCTGGGCCATCTTCCAATTTATATGGAGCTCAAAGATGGACCGGGTTCGAAGAGACTCGATGTATAAAGATCTGGGCAACGGGGGAAAAAACACACCCAATGCCACCCTCACCCTGTTGGCCATCTTTATGTGTGGCTGCATCGAGCTGTGCGTGGATCCCCGGTACGCAAACACCAAGTGTCACTACGTACTGAAGTTCTACCTGTTCCCGGTGTTGCGAAGGATGGGACTGGCCTCGCTGCCGCGGAACGCTCTGAGTAGTTGAACTGTTCCATATCACCTGTCGTCCGTGGAGAAGTTTATGAAGAAAAACACCTTTGACCACAAGTCCATCAGGAAGCGGTCAGCACACAGTGTCCTTAAGACCCTTCGGGAAAAGGAGAGGGCAGATTCTATCGAGCGGTTCCCTGAGCAGACTGTCAGTCATTTGGCAGAATGCCTCAGCACCAGAACTTTCCAACAAGCACCAAGACATGGCTTGGCTGGTGGTGAGAAGGGCTCTGCCTGTGGGATCCTTTATGCACGCCCGGACTCTCAGCTGAATTGCACTCTGCCCTCGAAGCCGGCTACAGGGGGGACAAGACTGTCACACACCTCCTTCTGGAATGTGCCTATGCAGAATAAGTCTGGAGAGGAATGCAGTGGTGTTTGTCGAGGTTCGTCCTGAGCAACGCCGTGACGCAGGAACCTGTGCTCCACGGTCTGTTCCTCGGGTCACACACCGAGGCGATTATCAACTGTGTCTGGAAGATCATCAACTCGGTGAAAGACACTTTCTGGGCGGTCCGAAACCTGTTGATCTTGCAGCTGAAGGAGCTGACCCCGGCTGAGAGTTCGATCTAGAACTTTTTTTTTATATTTCAAAAATATACTTTATTCATAAATGATTTGATGGTCTGTACATTGGATCATGCCATACATATGTCCATATTTACAAACACAGATTCGACTTTATCCTTGTCCTTTACAATCCTGTGCATTTTTCGATCTTGTATATATACATATATTTGGCTGAGGCATCAGCAGAGCCCAAAAAAAACGTCTGTATGGGCCCCCTGTTCTTCTTTAGGCAGGCCGATCTTACACGGTGGTCTTTCCCCACCGCGCCTTGGCGGCAGCTGCCCCAAGCTTCAGCGCGTCCCTCAACACGTAGTCTTGGACCTTGGAATGTGCCAGTCTGCAGCACTCGGTCGGGGTCAACTCCTTCAGCTGGAAGATCAACAGGTTTCGGACCGCCCAGAGAGCGTCCTTCACCGAGTTGATGATCCTCCAGGCGCAGTTAATGTTCGTCTCGGTGTGAGTCCCGGGGAACAGGCTGTAGAGCACGGAGTCCCGCGTCACGGTGCTGCTCAGGACGAACCTCGACAAGCACCACTGCATTCCTCTCCAGACTTCCTCTGCATAGGCACATTCCAGAAGGAGGTGTGTGACAGTCTCGTCCCCCCCGCAGCCACTTCGAGGGCAGCGTGCGGTGCGGCAGAGAGTCCGGGTGTGCATAAAGGATCTCACGAGCAGAGCCCTTCTCACCACCAGCCAAGCCACGTCTTGGTGCTTGTTGGAAAGTTCTGGCGATGAGGCATTCTGCCAAATGGCTTTGACAGTCTGCTCAGGGAACCGCTCGACAGGATCCGCCCTCTCCTTTTCCCGAAGGGTCTCAAGGATGCTACGTGCTGACCACTTCCTGATGGACTTGTGGTCAAAGGTGTTTTTCCTCATAAATTTCTCCACGAAGGACAGGTGATACGGAACGGTCCAACTACTTGGAGCGTTCCGCGGCAGCAAGGCCAGGCCCATCCTTCGCAACACCGGGGACAGGCAGAACCTCAGTACGTAGTGACACTTGGTGTTTGCGTACCGGGGATCCACGCACAGCTTGATGCAGCCACACACAAAGGTGGCCATCAGGGTGAGGGTGGCATTGGGCGTGTTTTTTCCCCCATTGCACCGGTCTTTGTACATAGAGTCTCTTCGGACCCGGTCCATCTTTGATCTCCAAATGAATTGGAAGATGGCCCGGGTGACTGCGGCGGCACAGGTCCTGGGGATAGGCCAGACCTGTGCCACATATAGCAATACTGAGAGTACCTCACACCTGATGACCAGGTTTTTTCCCGCGATGGAGAGCGACCGTTGGCCCCATCTGCCTAGTTTCTGTCTCATCTTCCTGATCCGCTCCTCCCAGGTCTTGGCGCACGCCCCAGCCCCCCCGAATCAAATACCCAGCACCTTCAGGTGGTCAGTCCTGACGGTGAAGGGGATAGAGGATTGGTCGGCCCAGTTCCCGAAGAGCATGGCCTCGCTCTTGCCTCGGTTTACCTTGGCCCCCGAGGCCCGTTCGAACTGGTCGCAGATGCACACGAGTCTGTGCACGGACAGCGGATCCGAGCAGAAAACAGCGACGTCATCCATGTACAGGGAGGCCTTAACCTGCAGGCCCCCACTGCCAGGAATAGTCACCCCTCTCAGGCTCGCATCCTTCCTGATGGATTCGGCAAATGGCTCTATGCAACACACAAACAAGGCGGGTGAGAGGGGGCATCCCTGCCTGACTCCAGATCTTACAGGGAAGCTATCTGATTCCCACCCATTGATTGAGACTGCACTGACAATGTTGGTGTAGAGCAGTCTGATCCAATTTCCGATTCCCTCCCCAAAGCCCATTTTGGAGAGGACATCCCTCATATATGTATGCGATATCCTGTCAAAGGCTTTCTCCTGGTCCAGGCTGATGAGGCAGGTGTCCACCCCCCTGTCCTGCACGTAGGCGATCGTATCCCTGAGGAGTGCGAGACTCTCAGAGATCTTCCTGCCCGGTACAGCACAGGTTTGGTCCGGGTGGATCACCGATCCCAGAGCAGACCTGACCCGGTTGGCGATGACCTTTGACAAGATTTTGTAGTCTGCATTTAACAGTGAGATCGGTCTCCAATTTCTAATTTCCTCCCTCTCCCCCTTCCGCTTGTAGACGAGGGTGATGATGCCTTTCCTCATGGATTCACTCATGGTACCTGCCCGAAGCATACTGACATACACCTCCAGCAGGTCCTGGCCGATCAAGTCCCAAAGAGCGGAATAAACCTCGACCGGTAAGCCGTCGCTTCCGGGAGTTTTATTCTTTTCGAAGGACTCCAGGGCCTTGGTCAGTTCATCCAGAGATAGCGGCTGGTCCAGCCTCTCTCGTGTTCCGTCATCTAGGACCTCCGTGATAGAGGACAGGAACGACTGGGAGGCCGCGCTGTCGGTTGGCTTCGAGTCATACAGGCTGGCGTAGAAGGATTTGCTGATCCTCATGACGTCAGCCTGAGATGACGTTACCGAGCCATCTTCTTTCTTCAGGCTGCTGAGCACGGAGCTCTCTTTGTGCACCTTCTGGAAGAAGAAATGTGAGCACGTCTCGTCCTGCTCCATCGAGCGGACCCTGGACCGGAAGATTATCCTGGAGGCCTCCGAGGCAAAGAGCGAGGCTTGCTGGCCCTTCACCTCCTTGAGGTCCTCCGTGACATCGACCCCCATCGTCTGCAGCAGGAGCAGGTTCTGCATACTTTCCTGGAGCTGGGACAGAGTTCGATCCATAACACAACTGAGAAAGGTGGGCACTGCAACCCAGTGCCTGAGGGGAAAGACAAGAGTTGCAACTGGGGAGGGATTTGCTTTCTGTTTTTGAATGGGGGTGACTGTGAAAATGGGCACCATCTGCATAGAAGCTTCCCTGTGGTTTCAGGAGAGACAGGCAGCAGGAAGGAGCTGGAGCTGGAGGTGGATGTGGAGGTGGAGCTGGGGATGGGGATGGGGTTGGGGGTAGGCTTACGGCCCGTGTGCGCAATCGCAAGGAACTGGTGAAGTGAAACTCACCTGAACGTGCACTCGGGCAGTTCCGGCTGTGCAGCCTTGGGGGGGGGGCGGGGAAGGTCAGGCACATGGGGACCCCGGTCAGGAAAGGCTTCTACAGACAAGAGCTGAACAAGACCGTCTGGGAAGTGCCGCTCAGGTACACCGACCTGACCCCGATAGGATCAGGGGCGTATGGAAGCGTGTGGTAAGTGGGCATCAGTCCCTCGAGTTACCTGATTGTATTGGTTTAGGGGTGAATTATTTTTTAATCTGGGGATCTTCGGTGGTCTGGTTGAAGGCGATGAATTTTCAGACAGTGAGTGTTCGAGATTTAGACAGCAGACAACAACAAATAATATACAATATTTATTTTTTAAAAAACTATTTAAACTCGTAACGCAATCTGTGTGAACGGTGCTGTGTAGGGGATCCAGACACAAACCATGCGGAAACAAATGGACAACTTGTGCATTCTGACAAGTGTGGGAGTAAGATTCTTCCCCCCCTCCTCCCAGTGTCAGTGGGACCCTCAGGAGGGGGTGCTCAGTCTTGGTAAATGCCTCTCTCTTCCCCCGCGCTCATTCAGGGAGTTGATGTCAAGAATCTAAACATTTACAACTTGTCAACTTCAAGTCGGAAAAAAACTTGGTAAATAACATCAACAAATGTCATAGAAGAAGTAAGAGTATATAGTTGTTGAAAGAGGGAAGGGGAGGGGGGAACAGGCGGCACGGTGGGTCAGCAGGTTAGGTGCATTAGTCAGGGTAAACATGATTAAATGGGTCTGGGTGGGTTACTCTTCGGAGGGTCAGTGTGGACTTGTTGGGCCGAAGGGCCACTGTAGAGATTCTTTGTTTCGGAATTTCATTAATGGGGAAAGATGACAGGTCTTTCGGGTGGTGGGGGTGGGGGTCTCGTTATATGCGTCTGGTATCTATTTCAGACGTTTGCCTGTCTGCAGTCTTTAAACCAGTATACGTGTGCCTCTCACGTTTTAGATTTTGGACCTTTCTCTCTCAGAAGCACTGTCAAGGTTGGGCTGTATAAATACAGGGGAGGAGGTGACACAGCCATCAAAGCTCAGCCACATGCCAACCCAACTACCAACTGTTTCTCCACTCCTCTGAACAATTTAAATTCGGCTCCCTCTGTGCCACCCCAGTTTGAACCTGTTCCCCCTACAATTGCTGTGGTTTGAATCAAACATTTAGTAGTTAACCTCGCTGTACACTCATCTCTGTCTGTGATTTGGAGCAGTTGAGAAAGATCAGGGTTGAATTCAGTGGATGTGTCATTGAGCACCACAGGAGATTTATTATTCAAAACTGGATCTAGGACAGAGATGTCTCAGTCCTACTTACCAGCAGCCACATCCACAATAATGATGGCACAATGACACCACAGTATTAGACATAGAGTAACAAAGTCCCATTGTCACTAATGCGAGCACAGGCCAAAAAATTAAAATGTTCCAATATTACTAATGGGACCAGGCTAGTGCAGTGTTTATGTGCTCACAGCATAGGCATCGTGAGTTCAACAAACCTGCCCCTTTGGAGCTGGCACCAAAGCAAAACAAGCATGGACCTGCCATCCCCACTGGTCCGCCTGATATATAGAGACACAATCCCACACTATAAAGTACTCCCTCAATGCCTTTGGAAATTCCCACTGAATTAGTATGCACGCAGAGCTTCTCAGGACAATGAGCCACATGCGATAAATGAAGTCATATCCTGTGAACATGTGCAAAAAACAAAATCAGTGAAATGAGGAATCATAAAATTAAGAGGCTGTTGCAGGTATCTATTCTGCTACCATGTGATGCCAAGTTCATCTGTCTTGTAACGTCCTTATGTATCCACGGTAACTCATCTGCAACAGCTTTGTGATATCCATCATCTACTGACACTGAGCTTGACTTCCCCTTTTTGCTGCCCTGCACTTTATCTTGTTGAAGAAATCTCTGTAACTAGGCAGTTCTGGTCGAGTGGCTGAACTACTGATATTTCAATGTCACTTTTGCTCTTGCCATTTATAATACCTCGTCATTTGCCTTATGGGCTGTAGGGATTTTTCATGTTTGTCTCAGCATCCACATTTCAAAATCCTCTATTTCCTTTCTTTGCTTATTGTTCAGGCTTTACTTATTGTTCAGGGGCACAGAATAGAATGTATCATCATATGAGTTTTTACTTGTTCCAAGCTTAGATTTTCTTGTTGTTAATGGATCCTTTTGTTTTCACAAAATTTTGCCTGCTTTACTAATGTCTTCTTCACACAGAGTCATAGAGCTGTACAGTATGGAAATAGATTCATCCATGCTGACTAGATATCTTAAATTAACCTAGACCCATTTGCCAACATTTGGCCCATATCCCTTGAAACGTTTCTAGGCCATATACCCATCCAGATGCCTTTTAAATGTTGTAATTGTACCAGCCTCCACCATGTCCTCTGGCAGTTCATTCCATACATGTACCATCCTCTTTGGCCTGAACAGATGAACGTATCTATTTATTCTCGTGTGATAACTATCCATTTCAATTTTCATTCCAGTTTCTTCTAATAGATTCCATCTAACTGCTATTGGTCTTGTCTTTTTGGCTTTTGAGTTCATACTCAAAGCATATTCTAACTTTCTAGATTTTACTTGATCTGTGATATTTTTTAAGACCTCTTCCAATTCTGTAATTAGTGCCAAGTCGTCAATATACTACAGGTCTTTATGTTCTTGCCTCCAATTTTCACCCCAGATGTACATCTAATTTTCTTTAAATTAGTTGTGTACAGATTGTATAATTTTGGCAAAGCCTTATTGTATTCCACCTTTCATTTGAAATATTTCTGATTGTCCCTCTTTGAGCCTGGTGTTCCCTATTGGTCCCATTATAGGCCCTGGAGAAATCTCACATCTGTACTGTCAGTTTCAGCAAATTGTCTGTCCACCTTTGGCAATCAACAGAACTGAATACATTTTCATTGTTAGTGAAACAGAAGTAAATTTTGTTGTTTACTTCTAAATATTTATCAACAATTGCTCCCTTTCTTGATTCTACTTTTGATTCTACTCTGGGTCAAACTCCAGACCTATATCATCAGTTGTTGCTTGAAATGTGTCATCTTTTTTCCTGTCATGATTTTAAAGATCACTTTAATCAGATGATTCTTAAGCTTATAGTTCTGAAGCGATTGCAATCCGTTGTTTAGGTTTCATAAATAACTGAATGAATAAGTAATGTTTCAAGTCATTTGGTGCTGAAAATGTGTTGCTGGAAAAGCGCAGCAGGTCAGGCAGCATCCAAGGAACAGGAGAATCGACGTTTCAGGCATAAGCCCTTCTTCAGGAATGGCTTCCTGATTCCTGAAGAAGGGCTTATGCCCGAAACGTCGATTCTCCTGCTCCTTGGATGCTGCCTGACCTGCTGCGCTTTTCCAGCAACACATTTTCAGCTCTGATCTCCAACATCTGCAGTCCTCACTTTCTCCTGTATCCTTTGGTGTATGTTTGATCACAAACGTATCTGTTTCTTCAAGAGTTTTTGGACCTCCTCGTATTGCTTCACCTAAACCTGGAGCTTTACCATAATTAATAATTACAAACTTTTAACTCATGCTTTAACTTTGAAGTCATAATGTTTGGTCTTTCATTTGCCTCCATATCTTGAGGACTCCCTTGATTTAGATCATTATACAACCCACTTGTAGACTGTCAAATGTTTGGTTTCTGTATCCCTTCCAAACAATATTATACCATCTTTGCCCATTATCGATTATTATCTCATGTTAGTCCATTTGTCAAAGATTTCACTTTCTACTGTATAAGCTTCATTTTATGATTTCTTTTCAACTCCAGCACTGTATTACAAATCTTTAATAGAACCTCCTCTTTAGCCTACCGACATTTTTTTTAAAATTCAGTTTCGTTGTACTTTTTTCCCCTCTTTCTATCATCATTGCTAGTTTCTCCTCCGTCATCTTGTCACTTTTTCTTTTCTATTTTAGTGATATTTGCCTTGCAGCATGATGTATACTCTTCATCATGTTGTTTCATTTTCTTGCAAGGGATGTTATATGTTAACTCATATTGTACAGTATGCTCTCAGCCCAGTGTAAAATAATACTCCCTCAGTAAGCAGTAACCCAATGAGTCATATGGAATAAATCTAGATCTTCAGAATGTATGTAGTGAGATATATAGCATAATCTTGGGATATCCTTTACATCACAGTAACATAGTTACTAGACTAGTAACCCAGAGCCCAGGGCTAATATGACATAGGTTTAGGAGTATGGCGACTAGGAGACAATATCTGAGATCGATACTAAGGTACACAAAATACTGACAGAGTTGGATAATACAAAGTGAGGGAATAGTAAATTAAGAGGTGGGATTAGGAAAATGGAAAAAAAGAATACAGGTTAAATCAGGGTTGCTGTGCATGTATGTGAATGCATGGAGGGTGGTTAGTAAGATTGGTGCAGATTGCCAAGTGGAAATACAATATTGTGACTATAATAGAGACCTGGCTCAAGGAATACTGGGTGTTAATATATGATATTCAAGAAAGATAGAAAAGGAAGAAAAAGGGAAGGGGACTCAGTATTGACCAAAGACAGTATTGCAGTGCTGGAGACATGTCCAAAGGGAATAGGGATCAAATCTGTTTGGCTTTAGTTAAAGACAAATGAATATACAATTCCATTGTAGCCTACAGACCACTCACTGGTTGGAGGAGATTGAGAAACAAATTTAAGGAAAATATTGTGAGGTGTAAGTATGATAAGGTGGTTGTACTGGGGACTTTAAATATCTGAATACAGACTGGGGTAATAGTAAGCAAAGAACACAGAGGGGCAAGAGTTCCTAGAATGAAAGTTTCCTGTAGTACTGTGTGCTAGTGCAACAAAAAAGGAGGCACTGCTAGATCTGATTGTTGAAAATGAGACAGACATGTAGATCAAGTGTCAGTAGGGTATTAGTTAGGGCACAGTGATTATGGTGGTTGATAATGAAAGGACAAAGAATAAACCAAAATAAGAATAATTAACTGGAAGACAGCGAAATTCAAAGGGATAAGAATGGATCTGAACTAGATAAGTATGAGTCAAATGTAGGTAGGAAAACAGAGGCTGTACAATGGGTTGAATTGAATTAGGTTTATTGTCACGTATTCATACGAATGAAAGGTTTACAAGTTCTACACTTATGATGCCATCTTAAGTCAAAGGTACCTCGGTACAGAAACTTGGTATCAGTACAGATTGTTGGCTCATCTTCAAGGCAGAAATAGTTTGGCACATTAATGATATATTCCCTCCAAAGGACAAGGCAGAATAAATAAAGCTAGAAAAGATTGTTGAGAATGGTTCTAGGAATGAGAATTTTATTTGTGAAGATAGATTAGAATTGTTAGGACAGTGCTTTTTTGGAGAAAAAAAAATGACAAAGAGGAGATTTGACAAAGGTATTCAAAACTTGTTCTCACTTGTCAAAGAATGTAGTAAGGGGGCACAGTTTTAAAGTGAAGCGTAAGTGATATGAGAAAGATTGTTTTGGCACAGTCAATGATTAGAGCCCTAGAGCCCAGAATGCACTACCCTAACCTGTAGTAGCAGCAAGTTCAATCAATGCATTCAACAGAGAATTAAACTCCAGAAAGGAAGAAATGCAGGGTTACGGAGCAAGGGCAGTGAAATGGCACTAAGTGAATTGGTTATTTGGAGCTGGTGCAGATATAATGAGCCAAATGGCCTCCGTCTGAGCTGTAACAATTCTGTGAATTTCTAATCCCACAATAAGACTTGCAGTAAATTCAAACTCAGTCAATTAAATAAATCTCAAATTTAAGACACACTTGTAGAAAGCACCCCTGGGGGAAAATGAATTTCATATTTTCAGGTAAATTGTTTTTACCTCAATGTTTTGCAACTTAAAGCAGGTAAGCAACTGATATCTCCTTAAATCATGGAAGAAAATCAATTCTTCAATTCTAATTAATATTACTAAATTTACACAGATATAAACTGAAGACAAATATGATGCATTTTGCAAAGTCATTTCGCCTATTTGTTCTTCACAATGTCTGATTTCCGCTTAATGTACTCTCACAGTGAGATTGGAGAGTTTGTACTTGACAAATAATGGGGCTGAAGTCTTGTCCTATGATTCAGTGGTATATTGTATTTCAGCTCTTGCCACCATACTTCATCAGACGGATATGAAACTTGAAAGGGCTCAGAAAGGATTTTACAAGAAAGTTGCCAGGATTTGGAGGGTTTGAATTATACGGAGAGGCTGAATACGCTTGGGCTATTTTCCCAATAGCTTTGGAGGCTGTGGGGTGACCCTATAGAGATTTTCCCCACGATAGAGGAGTCTAAAGCTAGAGGGCATTGGTTTAAGGTGAGCGGGGTAAGATGGAAAAAAGTACCTAAGGGGCGACTTTTTCAGGCAGAGAGTGGTGTGTGTGTATGGAATGAACTGCCAGAGGAAGTGGTGGAGGCTAGTACAATTACAGCATTTAAAGGCATCTGGATGGGTAGATGAATAGGAAGGGCTTAGAAGGATATGGGCCAAATGCTGGCAAATGGGACTAGATTAGGTTCGGATAGCTGGTCAGCATGGATGAGTTGGAAGAAGGGGTCTGTTTCTGTGCTGTATATCTCTATGACTCCATGAGAAAGCCTGATAATGTACTTCTTGTTCCTGTTATGTACAGTTCAGCTATTGACCAGAAGACAGGAGAGAAAGTTGCAGTAAAGAAACTGCACCGACCCTTCCAGTCTTTAACTCATGCCAAGCGAGCATACCGTGAACTCCGGCTGCTCAAACATAACAAACAGGAAAATGTGAGTTTGGGTCATGAGCCTTAGCAAATGAATGCTGAGCATAATGACATTTTAACTTTGTTCATGTTTCTTGTATGTCTTTTTAAAATCAGTCTTGTTTTTGCAGGTCATTTGTTTGCTCAATGTCTTTTCACCAGAAGACTATTTACATACATTCCAGAGCTTGTGAGTACATGCAGCACGGTTGAAAAAAAATGCCTTTCTTCTTGTGGTGTTGTGAATTCCAACATGACATGTACAATCTTGCAATACGCCATAAGCAGCAATTAAATAGTGGGGCATTTATTCATGTTCTCAGTACTCCCTGCCTTTGCTGCACACATAACTGAATTGCAAATCTCCATTGCATCACGAAATGAGACCTTTTCCTTTCTGATAGATAGGAGACCAGAACTGACAAAGCAATTAACCATCAATTCTATGCATTGCTGAATGTTTGAGAGCAATTCTAATGCCCATCACCTTCCTATCAAGACGTCCACACACTGTTCTTCCTCACCAACATGTTGCATGCAACTTTGATGTCCCATTCAACTCTTAAACTGACCTTCAAGTTCCATATTCTTTCAGTCATCGAGACCGTCTATTTGCACCTTTTAAAGAATTGTCTGCTTCTGTCTGCTCTCTCACTGCAGAGGAATCTTTCATTAATGACTTTGCCACCTCTAGGCCTGATGTCTTACCTTGCTTCTGTCAATGGCCTTGTTTTGAGTTCATTAATGGGATGAGGACCCCATCAGCAGTTGTCCATTCCTAATTGCCTCTTGAACTGAGTGGTTCATGGACCATTTCAGAGAGCAAATAGGAAATGAGCACATTACTGTGAATCTGTAGATCAGACATATATGGCAGATTTCCTTCCCCGAAGGGCAATAGTAAAACAAATCAGTTTAGCAACAATAACCTCGGTTTTATGGTTAGCATTACTGAGATTTATTTTCACATTTCCAAATTTCCACCAATTAATAAGGTGGGATTTGAACCCATGATCTACAGCAGTAATGTGGGTCTCTGCATTACTAGTCCAATGACATTACCACACAGTCACTGCCTCTCAGTTCTATACAAACAGCAACTTGCTCATCCACCCACATTCTATCTGGGTGTTCTGTCTTGTTCGGCAGCATCTCCATTGGCTCCCCTGTTCCCTGCAGCATTGAATTTGAAATCTTCACAAGCTCCATGCAGCAACACCCTCCCTACCAATCCATTCTCCTGCAATCTGCTTCCCTATCTATGCCCTCCAGACTCCTTTACCTGCTTTCCTTTGCACCCCCCCCCCCATATCCTAATCCATTCCACTTTCTATAGCACAGACTCCAGGTGTCATGGCTACCACCTTGGTCCAGCTGGCTATGTCACTCACCACTTTCAAAAACCTTCTGAAAATTTACTTCTTAATGCCTTTGGACCCGAACACCACCTCTTGCTCAAAGCCTGTTTATGGCAATGTCTTGGAAAATTTTACTATGTGAAAGACATTATGTAAATATCCTGGATGAGGATATTATGAGACCCAATGGAAGACAAAGGAAAATAAAACATAAAAATTAAGAAAGAGCCATTTAATCTCTTTCTCTCACTTTATTCTTCTCTATCTGTCTTTTGTTTTTACCGCTCAAACATTCCCATGCTTAGATCCGTGAGAATACTAACACGCAATAGTTTTGGGAAACAGATTAAGTGTTTAGTTACATGATCCCAACCACCTCCACCCTCTCCTCCCCCAAAGCAGGAATGTAGTGATTGCATAAACTCTCACATTGCCGCTCTATGTGGCTTTGCTGCAACATGCTGAGAAAGTATTGATGCGGATGATGTGAATACAAGCCAAAACAACTTTAACCTTTCATGGGCTGTGGGTACCATTGACAATGTCAATATTTGTTGCCTAATTACCCTTGAACTGAATGGTTTGCTGAGTGTCAGCCATATCACTATGGGTCTAGAGTCACATACAGACCAGACCCGACTAGGATGGCAGATTTCCCTCCCTAAAGTACAGCGGTGAATGAGATACATATTTGCAACAATCAGTGATAGAAATAGAACATTACAGCGCAGTAAAGGCCCTTCGGCCCTCTATGTTGTGCCGATCTGTGGAACCAATCTGAATCCCATCTAACCTACACTGTTCCATTTTAATCCATATATTTATCCAATGACCATTTAAATACCCTTAAAGTTGAAGAGTCTACTATATTAGCAGGAAGGCATTCCACGCCCTTAATACTCTCTGAGTAAAGAAACTACCTCTGACATCTGTCCTATCACCCCTCGATTTAAAGCTATGTCCCCCTCATGCTAGCCATCATCATATGAAGAATAAGGCTCTTGTGTCCAACCTATTTAATCCTCTGATTATCTTAAATGTCTCAATTATGTCACCTCTCAACCTTGTTCTCTCAATGAAAACAGCCTCATGTCCCTCAGCCTTTCCTCATAAGACCTTCCCTCCATATCAGGCAACATCCTAGTAAATCTCCTCTGAACTCTTTCCAAAGCTTTCACATCTGCGGTGACCAGAACTGTACGCAATACTCCAAGTGTGACCGCAGCAGAGATTTGTACAGCTGTGGGCGGCACGGTGGCACAGTACAGCCTCACAGCGCCAGAGACCTGGGTTCAATTCCCGCCTCAGGCGACTCTCTGTGTGGAGTTTGCACATTCTCCCCGTGTCTGCGTAGGTTTCCTCCGGTTTCCTCCCACAGTCCAAAAATGTGTAGGTTAGGTGAATTGACCATGCTAAATTGTCTGTAGTGTTAGGTGAAGGGGTAAGTGTAGGAGTATGGGTCTGGGTGGTATACGCTTCGGCGGGTCGGTGTGGACTTGTTGGGCCGAAGGGCCTGTTTCCACACTGTAAGTAATCTAATCTAAAAAGCTGCAACATGACTGCATGGCCCTGAAACTCAACCCTTCAACAAGTAAAACCTAACACACTAAGTGCCTTAAACAACCCTATCAACCTGGGTGGCACCTCTGAGGGATCTACGTACCTGGACACCGAGATCTCTCTGCTCATCTACATTACCAAGAATCTTACTATTAACCCAGCACTCTTTATTCCTGTTGCTCCTTTCCAAAGTGAATCACTTCACACTTTTCTGCATTAAATTCCATTTGCCACCTCTCAGCCCAACTCTGTAGCTTATCTACGTCCCTCTGTAACCTGCTACATCTTTCAGCACTGTCCACAACCCCACTGACCTTAGTATCATCTGCAAATTTACTAAACCATTCTTCTATGCCCTCATCCAGGTAATTTATAAAAATGACAAACAGCAGTGGCCCCAAAACAGATCCTTGCAGTACACCACTCGTAACTGAACTCCAGGATGAAGATTTCGCATCAACCACCACCCTCTGTCTTCTTTCAGCTAGCCAATTTCTGATCCAAACCACTAAATCATCCTCAGTTCCACCCCTCTGTATTTTGAGTGATAGCCTACCCCATGGAAAATACCTTCTCTATTTATCCTGTCCACACCCCTCATGATTGTATAAACCTCTATGAGGTCGTCCCTTAGCCTCTGATGCTCCAGGGAAAACAGCCCCAACCTATTCAGTCTCTCCCTATAGCTCAAACCCTCCAACCCTGGCAACATCCTTGTAAATCTTTTCTGAACCCTTTCAAGTTTCATGACATCTTTCCTATCGCAAGGAGACCAGAATTGCATGCAATGTTTCAAAAATGGCCTAACCAATGTCCTGTACAGCCTCTCAATTCCTATAGGGTAAAAACAATGACTGCAGATGCTGAAAATCAAATACTGGATTAGTGGTGCTGGAAGAGCACAGCAGTTCAGGCAGCATCCAACAAGCAGCGAAATCAACGTTTCGGGCAAAAGCCCTTCATCAGGAATAAAAGCAGTGAGCCTGAAGCATGGAGAGATAAGCTAGAGGAGGGTGGGGGTGGGGAGAGAGTAGCATAGAGTACAATGGGTGAGTGGGGGAGGAGATGAAGGTGATAGGTCAAGGAGGAGAGGGTGGAGTGGATAGGTGGAAAAGAAGATAGGCAGGTCGGACAAGTCAAGGAGACAGTAACTGAGCTGGAAGTTTGAAACTAGGATGAGGTGGGGGAAGGGGAAATGAGGAAGCTGTTGAAGTCCACATTGATGCCCTGGGGTTGAAGTGTTCCGAGGCGGAAGATGAGGCGTTCTTCCGCGGAACACTTCAACCCCAGGGCATCAATGTGGACTTCAACAGCTTCCTCATTTCCCCTTCCCCCACCTCATCCTAGTTTCAAACTTCCAGCTCAGTTACTGTCTCCTTGACTTGTCCGACCTGCCTATCTTCTTTTCCACCTATCCACTCCACCCTCTCCTCCTTGACCTATCACCTTCATCTCCTCCCCCACTCACCCATTGTACTCTATGCTACTCTCTCCCCACCCCCACCCTCCTCTAGCTTATCTCTCCATGCTTCAGGCTCACTGCCTTTATTCCTGATGAAGGGCTTTTGCCCGAAACGTTGATTTCGCTGCTCGTTGGATGCTGCCTGAACTGCTGTGCTCTTCCAGCACCACTAATCCAGTATCTCAATTCCTATACTCAATGCACTGACCAACAAAGGGAAGCATACCAAATGCCTTCTTCACTATCCTACCTACCTGTGACTCCACTTTCAAGGAGCTATGAACCTGCACTCCAAGGTCTCTTTGTTCAACAACACTCCCTAGGACCTTACCATTAAAGTGTATAAGTCCAGAACTGATTTGCCGTAGCAAAATGTAGCACCTCTCCTTTATCTAGATTAAATGTCATCTGCCATTCCTTGGCTCATGAGCCTATCTGATCAAGGTCGCATTGTAATCTGAGGTAACCTTCTTCGTTGTCCACTACACCACCAATTTTGGTATCACTTGCACATTTACTAACTATTCCTCCTACATTCACATTTAAACCATTTATATAAGTGACAAAAAATAATGAAGCCAGCGCTGATTGCAGGCACATTGCTGATCACAGGCCTCCAGTCTGAAAGTCAACCCTCCACTAACACCCACGATTTTGTACCTTCAAGCTAGGTTTGTATCCAAATGGCTAGTTCTCCAGATATTCCTTGCTAACCAGTCTACCATTCTCAGTCCAATGAATGGAAGACTGCCAGAACTTTTACCTATTGCTCATCAATCAGAAATAAAAACAGGAACTGCCTTAGGGTTGCCAAAAACAGTAAATATTACAAATGAAAACTTTACTTCCAAAAATAATTTAACGGAAGAATATAGGAATGTAAAGTTTTAATATGCATCTGAAATTGCTGAAAGAAATTCAATGCTTATGTGTGTCTGTGTGCATGTGCGTGTACATTCTATTCATAGTTACCTGGTGATGCCTTTTGTGGAGAGAGACCTCAGCCATATCCTGAAAAGACAGAAACTCTCTGAAAGTATGGTGGTGTTTCTTCTTTATCAGATTCTCTGTGGATTGAAGGTGAGCAGAATGAGGGCTGACAGAGACGGGGTAATGGAACAGGGTGAATGTAGATCCAGCCTCAAGCATGATTGTTGTCATGGTGACGTGAGGAGGGGAAGAAGCTTGACAGTTTGACAGTTCCTTGGGGATGACACTGACCTCAATACCAGACAGAAACAGAGTTACCTTATCAGATTCGTGGATGTTAGTGTAGCCAAACACTATAGTAATGCCCAACCCACTTATTGCTTTGTTCTTTTGTTATTTTCCCTAATTCACCTGAAGGGGTTTATGGCCATCACTGGGTTCCAGTTATGTAGGTGTTGATCTTTGGCTCACCCACTATTCATGTGTGAGACTGGAGGGTCGTTGTTGGCACACTGCTCGATTGTACAGGTGCAATCCAGTCCCCACCCAACAGGTAAAGGGAGTTGATGTCGACGTTCCTCCACATTCTACCTGTGATATGGAAGGTGGACGCTCAAAGGCCAATTCACCACTTAATTAGCGAATTGAGGGCTTCTTCCAGTGGCTGCTCTCATTTTACCACTGGCAGATGGGCACAACTGATGAAGGGCTTTTGCCCAAAACATCGATTTCGAAACTACCTGGATGCTGTCTGACTGCTGTGCTCTTCCAGCACCACTTATCCAGAATCTGGTTTGCAGCATCTGCAGTCATTGTTTTTACCACAAGGGGAGACTGCCTGGTGAATCTAGAACAAGCAGCCTCCCCTCATCATGGCACTGACTGTTCCTATGACAACATTCTTCCCCATCCTTTTAACTCCTCTCATCGCGCCACCCCCTCTTCTTATGACCTGACAGATTAATCCATATGAATACCCTGCAACCTCATGTACATTCTTGCAATGGCAGTTTCCTTCCTTGCATCCCAGGCTGGGCGTAGTCCCAGTGGTGGCCACTGCCTCCCAGGGGTGCAGCTGAGATTGAAGAGGTCTTTGTGCTTCCATTTTAGGGTGCCACTCTCCCAAATTCCAGAGGGAAATCATGGCAAAACATATGCCTGAACCAAACTTCTTTCCATCTCTGTTATTTTAACACATCTGTAATAACTGAAGTTGAATCCAAGCACACCGAAAGTCATTTGGGTAATGTGATAATTATAAAAACATCGGTTAAGTCTAAATGATGACAACCATGCTTTTAACACTCCAATTTTCCCACGATGCCTATCAGTATTTTGAGAAGTGGATTTCTGGATCTGTTCAATTTAATTCTTAATAAGTAATTTAACTTTATTTAATTTGAATTGAATCACTGGTTACACTTAAAACAGAAGGCAAATTGTCTCCCCATCTTCCACTACAGTCCTCATCAGTGATTCAGCTTCTAGTTATAACTCTATTTCAGTTCCACTATGAATGCTGAGTTGGCATTGGGAACAGATGTCAACGTGGAGAAAAAGCTTGAAGTGAAAGGAGTTGAAAAGTTTATTGTGAATAAAAAAGGCTTTTTGACATGTCCGGCAGTGACAGGAGTTGATCTGGCAGCAAATGCCTCTTCATCCCAAACTAATCAGCTCACTAGTTCCGCTGAATTGAAAGGAGCACACATGTTAAAGATTCCCTGAGGGCTAGTGGCCTTGCTATTGCGCTATGGAAGACCAAGCCTTCTGCCTAATTCAGGAAGTAAATTGCCCTGAAGCACCCCTCAAGGATGGCTATGGAGCAGGTGTCCTGTGTAGTGATAGAAACACAAATGGCTGTAATTCTATACATATCTTTGAGTACTTGGTAATCTGCACACTTTATAAACTCAAAGCGATCTTTTAACAGATTGCATTGGATCCATTTCTCGTACAGATGATTTCTCTCAGAATCTCAGTCTTTGACACTGAAGAAAGGAGAAGGGGGGGGGAACAAGTAAAAGGGGTAGAATAAGAGGAATTCAATGGTTTTAAATGATATAAAATCATTTTATAGAGAGAAAATTTGAGTGCATGCATTCATTGAATGAGCTGTGAGGCTCCCTTGGTTTCTGTCAGTTGCTGACTGACATTGTGCATTTTGGGTGAGACTGCAGGATCAGACAGATTACCAAATACACACCACAGCCTTGCATTTACGTTGTAGAATTTGCTGAAGTCTCCCCAGGTCCCCTCATGTTAATTATGGATAGTCGTTAAACGCTGACCTAGCCAGTGGGTTAAAAAAAAATTAGCAATCAACAATGCAGCTTCCCTTTATATTAGATCAAAGTGTGAAGCAGAAGTTGTGATTACTCAAATAAAAACTAATAAGTTTCAGATACTGGAAATCTGAATTAAAAACAGCAATTGTGCAGAAACTCAATGGGTCTGGCAGCAACTGTGAAAAGATAAACAGGTTGATGTTTCGAATCCAACATGACTGTTCGGAACACCCCTCAAGCAGGTGTCCCATACACAGATAAAGACACACATGGCTGTAATTTTGCAGTATATCTTTGAATACATTCCTTATAAACCTAAACATTATCTACGTGCCTGAACCTGAGGGACGTTCTGAAGAAAAGTCACACTGAACTCTGTTTTTCTCTCCACAGATGATGCCAGACCTGCTGAGTTTCTCCAGCACATTCTGTTTTTCATATCAGATACTTTGATCATTGTACGTGGCATATTAATTTTTGACTATGTGTTTGAATGGAATGTCATGTACTATATTGTTTTTTCAACATGTTACAAATAAAACACCATGATCATCGACATGGTATATCCCTTTCACAATATATGTTCATGAATCATAAACTGTGTATAATAATTATTTTGTTAAGCAAGTCTATTATGGCTGTTCAACCTTTGTTTAGCACTACAGGTGCAATATCCAAATATCTCCATGCTTATTATTTAGTCTCAAGGTAATGGGACATTTTATAGCCTTTTTTCTTAAAGTTGGAAACATCCGTTTTTACCAAATCATCACTGGAAAAAAATCTAAGAGTTGAAGTTTTTAGAAGTCCCTAATTATGTCTGCTTGGCATATACTACAGCTGCTTATTCAGTGGAAGTTTAATCTTCAGTGAAGAATTGGACATCCTCATACACAATGGGCATTAGTGGAACTTATCTTTGTTTTTAAAAAAATCCTCTCCAGATCTGAGTGCACTGGTGTGCCCCATGTCCACTCAAAATACAGTGATCTTCATTTTGAATCCTACAAGTGGGTCAAATTATTCATTCAAAAAGAGGAGCACATTTTAGATTAGGTTCCCTACAGTATGGGAACAGACCCTTCGACCCAACAAGTCCACACCGACCCTCCGAAGAGTAACCCACCCAGACCCATTCCCCTACCCTGTATTTACCCCTAACTAATGCACCTAACACAATGGGCAATTAGCATGGTCAAGTCACCTAACCTTTCATCTCGATGTCATGGAGTAAGGCTTTTACTTTGATATTTACTAATATTCTGCCTGGTTTTTCCACAGTACATTCATTCCGCTGGGATTGTGCACAGGGTAAGGCACTTTCTTTCATAACCCTTTGCAGAATGTCACCTTGGGATCCAAAACAGGGGATGGTGAATACAGTTTCTCCTAGCAGGAAGTAATGACCACCTCAGATAACATTATCCTTCTGCATGGTCTATTTATACCATAAATAATACTACAGTAATATACAAATTACTTGCAAAAGGACTATTACAAATTAATCAATTGATCGACTGCACAGTATCTTGCTGAATCCCTGTAAAATGACACTTTTGTGTGAATGCTATTCAGGTTGTCTCTTTTAAGAAAGGAAATGCTCCCAGCCTCTTTGAGGCTTCTCCAGATCTGAGATCCCAAGCCACACTGTTGCTTAGTTGGTGTTGCTACAAATTGGATGTGATCATCCCTGGCTTTTCACCATTCCTGATTAAAAAGAATGGAATATCCCTCATAGAAGAAGATGAATCCAGAGCCTCACTGTTTATGTTTCCAACCAGAGAATACCAACGAAAATCTCAGTCCAAACCTACAAGAACTCTGACCAAAGCATCCATAGTCAAATTTCAGCTACAGTTGATAGGAGTTTCCAACCAGACAATCCAAGATTTCATCCCAGACTGAGAATCAGTCCAAGTCAAGTGGAAATCCTAACCATAGTTTGAGTTTAAAACCAATTGACCATTGCTGTCTATGATGATTGGAAAGGATTTTTTGAGCAGTTTTACTAAAATTAGCAAATGAGAAAGATAGTGTTTCTTCTATGGAGATAATTGATGCCAAAATGTTGAGATTATGGTTATGTCCTTTCAGACTATCAGGCTGCCCTCTCATTGGAGAAAGCTGACTGGCTGGTGATTTCACCTGAGGGCCACCGTGCCTCAGGGGAGGGAAGGGGTTGAGAAGGGAGAGGCCTTCATGGTGACCTTAGCTGGTGTTGGCAATTTGAACACATGCTATTGGCATCACACCGCTTCGCAAATCTACCATCCAAGCCAACCGAGCTAAACTAACCCTCGGTATATTAGGAAACCTAGTGACAGTGTGTAAAATTGTTAGGGGTGGTAACAGAATGATTAAGAATAATCCATATATTTCCCTGATTGAATAAGCCACAACCTAGTGATAGACTTAAAGCTAGAGGCAGGAGGATACCTGAGAGGAAACATTTTCACCCAGAGATTGGTGTGTTTCTGGGACTCAGTGCCTGAAGAGATGGTTCAGGAAGAAACCCTTATAACACTTAACAAATCTTTAGATTGGCATTTGAAACACCATGACCTATAAGGCTATGAAACCTACAAGCACCATTATCTACAAGGCTATTGAAAAACAGATGAAAAGCAAAATTAGACTGGATAGCAACTGGTAGTTGGCATGGTTATGATGGACCAAGTGGCCTCTTTCTATGCTGTAAATTTATATGATCTGTGCTTGAAGCTCTGAAAGATAGTTATTTTTATTGTTTCTTTGCAGGACCTCAAACCTAGCAATCTAGCAGTAAACCAGAACTGTGAATTGAAGGTAAGAATAAAGTTATGACACTAATTTCACGTTCACTTGAACACAGAAAACAGGAGAGCACTCAAAACATTAAATGTGAGTTGCATTTTACAATTTTAAAGGGGAGAATTGCTCTGTTTTCCAAAGCTCTCAAAAGAATTAATATATGATTTCTTTTGCTCGTAGGGTGACCCTATAGAGATTTATAAAATCATGAGGGGCATGGATAGGATGAATAGCCAAAGTCCTTTTCCTCAGGGGGAGTGAAAAACTAGAGGGCACAAGTTTAAGGTGAGAGGGGAAAGATTTAAAGGAGACCTGAGGGACAACGGTGTGAGAGAGAAACTGAGTGTAGTGTTTCAAGTCTAATATGACTCTTTGAAAATTTGACAATTCAGGTTGTACTTTGTGATATAACCAAACTCCTGGAACTGCCTTCCTGACAGCACTGTTGGCATACCTACACCACAGAGATTGTAATGGTTTAAGCAGTTGCACCTTCTCAGTGGAAATTGGTGATGAGCAATACGTGTTGGCCTTCTTAACAATGGGCACATACCATGAAAGAATTTTTATGTCCTGGGAGTCTGGTAGCTTTGATGATTTTTTTATTTAAGAACTAATTCTCAGCTCCCTGAAGTTGGGTAACGTGGTCGGGTGTGGCAATCAATAAACTGAATTCAATTTGGTGTTAGTTTCATTTTATTATTTTTATATCCTGCTGAATATTGTAAAAAGTCATAAAGTTGTACAAAGCGTGTTAGAAATTTGTTGCACCTGAAGCCTATGTTTGAATTTTCTTGGTGTTGAGATATAGAAATATAGAACATAGAAAAGTACAGCACAGAACAGGCCTTTTGGCCCATGATGTTGTGCTGAGGTTTTATCCTAATGTTAAATATAGTAACTTAACCTACGCACCCCTCAACTCACTGCTATCCATGTGCATGTCCAGCAGTCACTTAAATGTCCCCAATGACTCTGCTTCCACCACCACCGCTGGCAACACATTCAATGCATTTACAACTCTCTGCATAAAGAACCTATCTTCCTCCTAATATCCTCAAACTATGACTCCTCATACCAGTCAATCCTGCCCTGGGGAAAAGTCTCTGGCTATTGACTCTATCTATGCCACTCATTATCTTGTATACCTTGATCAGGTCACCTCTCTTCCTCCTTCTCTTCAGAGAGAAAAGTCTGAGCTTATTCAACCTTTCCTCATAAGGCAAGCCCTCCAGTCCAGGCAGCATCCTGGTGAACCTTCTTTGCATCCTCTCCAAAGCCTCTGTATCTTTCCTATAGTAGGGCGACCAGAACTGGACACAATATTCCAAGTGTGGTCTCACCAGGGACTTCTAGAGCTGCAGCAAAACCTCGCAGCTCTTAAACTTGATCCCCCTGTTAATGAAAGCCAAAACACCATGTGTTTTCTTAACAATCCCATCCACTTGGGTGGCAACTTTGAGGGATCTATGTACTTGCACACCCAGATCCCTCCGTTCCTCCACACCGCCAATCCTATAATCTTTAATCCTATATTCAGCATTCAAGTTCAACCTTCCAAAATGCATCACTTTGCATTTATCCAGGTTGAACTCCATCTGCCATTTCTCAGCCCATCTGTGCATCCTGTCTATGTCACGTTGCAGCCTGCAGTAGCCCTCTATCCTATCGGCGACACCTCCAATCTTTGTGTCATCTGCAAATTTACTAACCCACCCCTCAACCTTCTCATCCAAGTCATTTATAAAAACTACAAAGAGCAGAAGCCCAAGAACAGAGCCCTGCAGGACCCCACTCAATACTGACCTCCAGGCAGAATACTTTCCATCTACAACCACTCTCTGCCTTCTGTCAGCCAACCAATTCTGAATCCAGATAGCCAAATCTCCCTGTATCCCATACTTCCTGTCTTTATGAATGAGCCTACTATGGGGAACCCTATCAAATGCCTTGCTGAAGTCCATATGCACCAAATCCACAGCTCGACCGTCGTCGACCTGTCTCATCACCTCCTCAAAGAACTCAGTAAGATTTGTGAGGCATGATCTGCCCCTCACAAAGCCATGCTGACTGCCTTTAATCACACTATGCTTTGCCAAATAGTCATAAATCCAATCCCTCAGAATTCTTTCCAAAACTTTGCTGACCACAGACGTAAGACTGACTGGTCTGTAATTGCCTGGGATTTCCCTATTACGCTTCTTGAAAAGAGGAACAACATTTGCCTCCTTCCCATCCTCCAGTACGACTGCTGTGGAGAGTGAGGAGGCACATATCCTCGCCAGCAGCTTAGCAACCTCCTTTCTCACTTCCCAGAGCAGCATGGGATAAATCTGGTCTGGCCCTGGGGACTTATCATTCTTAATGTTTTCCAAACTTTCCAGCACCTCAACTTCGTCAATCATATCTCAAGTCATTTTAAAATTTAAACTGTAATTATCTTTATAGCTTTATATTCTTTTGTATTTTTGATTTATGTTTGTCACATTATATCTCAAAAGGTCATATTTTAATTAAGAATTTTGAAACAGGGCAAATATCACATGATTAATTATCATATGATAACAGCAACTTGCATTTGTATAGTATGTTTAACATCATAAAGCTTGCAAGATGTTTCACAGATACATTATCAGACATAGTTTGACACCAAACTGCAAAGAGTGATAGTCAGATAGGTGACCAAGGTATATCTTTTTTTTTAGATTAGATTACTTACAGTGTGGAAACAGGCCCTTTGGCCTGACAAGTCCACACTGCCCTGCTGAAGCGCAACCCACCCATACCCCTACATCTACCCCTTACCTAACACTACAGGCAATTTAGCATGGCCAACTCACCTGACCTGCACATTTTTGGACTGTGGGAGGAAACCGGAGCACCCGGAGGAAACCCACGCAGACACTGGGAGAATGTGCAAACTCCACACAGTCAGTCGCCTGAGGCAGGAATCGAACCCGGGTCTCTGGTGCTGTGAGGCAGCAGTCCTAACCACTGTGCCACTGTGCCACCCACTTAAAGGAGGAAAGCTGGTTGACCCCTTCTGTGAAAGCTGGGTGAAGGAATAGAGAGAGATTTAGGAAGAGAATTCCAAGCTGAACTGAAGGGAAGGCAGCCAGTGGTGAAGTGATTAAAAGGAGGGAAGTGATTAAAAGAAGGGAAGCACTTAAGGCCAGACTTGTCACTTCCTCAAAGGAATCGCTGTGGTGTGTACTGCTATCCATATTTTCTCAGTGTGTGGTTTCTTTAGGGGCTTCTGTAGCCTTGACCATATGAGTGTAGCCCCCATTTGATCCAATGAGAGGAGTCTTGAAGAGTAAACAAGATGTCATTATTGCATGTCTGCAAATATTTACAGGTTATAAGAATAGGCTGTAGAAAGGGCTTAGCCTATAGTCTGTTTCCCACACAATCATACTTCACTCACCCATATTGGTGTTGTTTATTGCACACAATCAAATATTAACCCTTTCAGATCCTTCAGATTCATATGCAACAGTTATAGAGGTTAGTCAGAGTAGAGTTAGTCAGACTCTGAGTTCTAGCTGTAGGCGTTAAACGACAAACTGACAGAACCCTATTCAGATTGACCCCTTCTGTGAAAGTAACCGAATCTAAACAACCTTCATCCTTTCCTGGTCTTGAACCAGCAACTTACTTGTTAAATCACCAATTATATTAAACATATGATCAGAATGATCTCAGGATTCTGGATTGACTTATTATTGCAAGAAAGAGGCAGAAATAATTGGTTATTTTAAACTTTGGACTTCAATGCTTTCATTCTGTCCTATATGTTTCCATTTGTTATTATTTCCTGTCTAAATAACTTTCCTCTCAGATCTTAGATTTTGGACTAGCTCGTCCGACTGAGACAGAAATGACGGGTTACGTTATAACTCGTTGGTACCGACCTCCAGAGATCATTCTGAATTGGATGCACTACGGTTACTCAGGTGGGAATCTCTGGTAGCCTGACAGTATAATGAGGCAGCCCGGATAGTTCACTGAAACAATTCAGTCAGTAATTGTGATGCAAGTGTAAGATTTCACTGCTGGTTAGTCTACCTCAGCTGTTGCCAGTAGTATTAATAGCAATATTGGTTCAATATTGATTCAATTGGCTTTTGTTTCCTGGTCATTCATATTACATGAGGGTTGCTGACAGGACTTATATTTGTTACCTTTCATTAATTCATTGAGCTTGAGTGCTATGCTAGGCCATTAACTGCAGAGGACAGTTAAGAGTCAATCACATTACTAAAGATCTGGAGTCACATGTAGACTAGACCAGGTATGGATGGCAGTTTCCTTCCCTAAAGGGCATAAGTGAACCGGATGGGTTTACAATTTTGCAGTTTCGTGACACCATTATTGTAACTAGCTTTCAATTCCAGATTTTATTCATTGAACTGAAATTCCATGAGATGCCATGATGGGAGTTGAACACGTGCTCCCAAAGCCTGGATCTCTGGATTACATTGTCCATGGTCATGGCCACTTCACTACCATCTTCTCATGTGTGTTGAGGCTGAGATTCTAATGTGCGTCAAAACCCATTCATGGAGGTAAATTCAGGCCCTGTTGCTTAGCCTGGGCTGTGTTGCCCAAAGGTTGAATAGCCATCTAGCCTTTGCTGTTGTTGCCCACTCATTAAGAATAGGAGCTTGGAAATGTAGAATGTTCCTGATAATTGTGGAGGTGTTTCTTAATTATTCTGCAATCCTTTACAAGTGAACCCTCGAGGTACCAAATCCAGGCAAACTACAATCTTCCCTTCAAACTATCAATCTTAACTAATTTATCGAGTATTAGGTTCCACATACGCACTGCTCTCTGGGTAAAGAAATTTCTTCTGAATTAGATTAAATTAGATTAGATTACTTACAGTGTGGAAACAGGCCCTTCGGCCCAACAAGTCCACACCGCCCCGCCGAAGCGCAACCCACCCATACCCCTACATCTACCCCTACCTAACACTACGGGCAATTTAGCATGGCCAATTCACCTGACCTGCACATCTTTGGACTGTGGGAGGAAACCGGAGCACCCGGAGGAAACCCACACAGACACGGGGAGAACGTGCAAACTCTACACAGTCAGTCGCCTGAGGCGGGAATTGAACCCAGGTCTCTGGCACTGTGAGGCAGCAGTGCTAACCACTGTGCCACCGTGCCACCCTAGCTGATTCTGGGTGACCCTCTAAATATGGTCTTCGCCAGAAGCGGGAATGTGCTTTCTGTATCTACTGTTTTGGGTCCATCTTTGAGTCTTCTCTTTTCAGAGAAAAGAGACATTCTCTGTTCATCTTTTCCTGATGCTGATTTTATGAAATCTGAAAATAAAAAAAAGTCTGGGATTCTTAGCCAAACAGTCAAAATTTTATGATTTCGGGCGTGAGTTTCCAAAGTAAGACGTCTGGAAGAGATCTGAAACATAGACTGACCGTCTTCTGCTTTTTCACAGAAGCTGCTTGACCCATGTTTCCTTTTTGACCTTTTAGCATGTTGGAGTTTTTGAAAAGAATTGGCATGTATTGTGTAGAATTATAGTATTCCATTATCATAAAATACAAACCACTTTCTTGAACACAGGGAGGTGATGAGTGAATGGAAAATGTGATGGGCAGCTAAAGGAGAATGAGGATGAAAGAATTCTTACAATAATATAATTCGTTCATTCGTCCGGTGCTTCATCACATTCAACACCTCAAAAAACGCAATTTTTTTTTAAGTACAATGTTGTTATTTCTGGTATATTAGTCTAACTCTTGTTTTCTATTCTTTTATCCTTCTGTGCAGTGGATATTTGGTCAGTGGGCTGCATCTTGGCTGAAATGGTCACAAGATCTGTGATCTTCCCCGGATTTGACCGTATCCTTGAGTGATATGCGATCTGATCGGTTCATTTGAATGAGAAGAAGCTTGATCCATTGCTGGGTGAACGCAGATTTCAGAAACAACAGATGCATTTTGCTTAACCCATAGGTTCAGGTGGAACACATTTTAATCATCCTCTGCCTCTACAAGGTCAAACAATTACTCTCAGCTTAATTGGAAACTTCTGAAGTGAAGTGGAAAGGTAATGGTGTTTAGCTTTGCATGGCCTTTAATGTTGCTGGGAGTAAATCAGTTATCAGCACCAGAACTGACTCCAATGCAAAAGAACTCTATCGCCTCTTCACTCTGATGCCAATTGCAACTTGATACTGAATTTAATTGCATCTACGCTTTAACTGCAGTGGTAATATAATCTGTCAGTTGTTATTTAAAGCAAATAATGGCTACAAATTTTTAAAAAACTCTAAAAATCATGAAATTTTAATTTTTTTTCTGGTTTATTTTACTTTATGACTCCATTTGAACACTTTCAGAACTTCTGAGGGAGAGTCATGTCGGACTTGAAATATTAATTCTGTTTCTGCAAATACAAATACAGATATGATTCCATATAATAATATATATAAAAGTTGCTGGAAAAAATGTTAGAGGTGAGTGTAATTGCAACATTTAAAAGGCATTTGGATATGTACATGGAAAGGAAAGATTTAGAGGGATATAGACTAAATGCAGGCAAATAGGCCGAGTTCAGTTTAGGAAACCTGGTTGGCATAGACGAGTTGGGCCGAAGGGTCTGTTTCCATGCTGTATGACTCTGTGACCACAGATGCTTCCAGATCCTCTGAGTTTCTGCTGCGTTTTCTCTTTTTATCCTTCATTTATAACCTGTGTCCCCTAGTTCTAGTCTCTATGGCAAATTACTTTGGTAATTCCTTTAACTCTCCCTTGAAGATTTTGATCAACTGACAAAGATCATGAATGTGACAGGAACGCCTCCACCAGCCCTGGTGGATAAGATGCAGAGTGAAGAGGTATGTATAAGATTACCCAAACCATCTTTAAAAATATTAAAAATCACGCAACACCAGAGAATCCCAACAGGTTTATTTGGAAGCACTAGCTATTGAGGTGGTTCATAAAAATATTGACCATTCCACTTGACAAATATTACTGTGGGTTTACTCCATTCAGCTGAGAGGGCAAATGGGATCTTTCCTTTACATTTTATTTGAAAGTATTTCCAATATTAATCTGCTCGCTGGAGTGTCAGATCGGTTTACTTTTTTTTGGGAGTTGATTTCAACCCACAAATTGATTGTCAAAGACAAGGTCACCATCACTGAGCCACAGTGCTGTAATTAATATGAAGAAAAAGACCATTTTTATTTGTTGGAGAATAAGAATAGATTTTCAGAAGATCCTTAGAATATTTTTCTCTCTGCCACTGTATACTTTTACTTTACTTACTTTACTTTACTTAGATTAGATTACTTACTTACAGTGTGGAAACAGGCCCTTCGGCCCAACAAGCCCACACCGCCCCGCCGAAGCGCAACCCACCCATACCCCTACATCTACCCCTTACCTAACACTATGGGCAATTTAACATGGCCAATCCACCTGACCTGCACATCTTTGGACTGTGGGAGGAAACCGGAGCACCCGGAGGAAACCCACGCAGACACGGGGAGAACGTGCAAACTCCACACAGTCAGTCGCCTGAGGCGGGAATTGAACCCAGGTCTCTGGCACTGTGAGGCAGCAGTGCTAACCACTGTGCCACCGTGCCGCCCATACGCCACCGTGCCGCCACCGTGCCGCCCATACGTATACGCTGTATTAATACACCAAAGCCATTTGCTAGTCGCTCTGTGTCTTCCTCTGACAGCATTAACTTCTGACAGGCCGTGCGTCTTAGTCAAATGACCATTCGTTTACTGTAAGCCAAGACTGAGTGACAACCTATTTAACTAAAAGTGCATCAAGTGATAAGCTGATACTTTCACCAGCTGATTTTTGTATTTGTCCTCTCCAGCCACAATTCCTGAACAGTGTCCAAATGTAAGAAGCCAGGCAAATTGATCTCTTCTTAGAGATTGATGCTTATTATCAGATTCCTCCTGACATCACAGTTGATAGACATTAATTGCAGGAGGATATCAAAGGGCTTGTTAAGTGGGCAGAGCAGTGGCAAATGGGATTCAACTTCTAAAAGGTATGAGGTAGGGCTTATTTGGATGGGGCTAACAAGACAAGGAATGATGCAAGGAATGGTAGGACCAAGGAAAGTACTGAAGATCAAAGAGACCTTGATGTGCATTTCTACAGATCCCCGAAGTTAGCAGGGCAGGTTGCGAAGCCATATAGGATACTTGCTTTTACTGGCTGAGGCATAGAATACAAGAGGAGGGAGGTTATGCTGTAACTGTATAAAATGCTGGTTCGGCCATAACTGGAGTATTGAATGCAATTCTGGTCACTGCGTTTAGGAAGAATGCAATTGCGTTAGAGAGCATGTAGAGGAGATCTGATCCACCAGGATACTTAGAATATTTAGAATTGGAATCTGGGTGTATTGTCACATGTACTCAAGTTACAAAAGAGAGTACAGTGGACAGTGTAGAATAGTTGCCAACACATGGTAGCACCTTTAGGTACAACAAAATAGAGAAAATAAAGAAAAAATTACACTACATTACAGATATATATATGCTGGGAAAATAAGAAATAAAGCTAAGAGAGACATTTCATGTCTACCTATAAGGGCTTCCACGTGGTCTGACTGGGTTCCACCAGTTCCTAACCAGAAGCCATCTCCGCTCCAGACCCGCTGACCATCCTCACTCTGCTCTGGGCGGCTCTCACTCTGCTCCAGGCTTCTGGTCATCCCTGCTCAGCTCCCGACTCACTGACCATTCCCGCCCCACTCTGCGTCGCTCTCACTCTGCTCCAGGCCCGCTGACCATTCCTGCTCCACTCTGGGCCACTGGTCATCCCCGCTCCACTCCAGGCTGCTAGTCATCCCCACTCCACTCCAGGCCCGCTGGTTGTCCCCACTCCAGGCTGCTGGCTGCCCTCACTCTGCTCCAGGCCATCGGCCGTCCCTGCTTTGCTCCGGACCTGCAGGCCGCCATTGCTGTGCTCTGGGTCGCTTGCCCCCATCCCACCATGCTCTGGCTGCTGGCAGAAGAAAAAGAAAAGGAGAGGAAAAACATACAGAATAAAGAGAAAAATATAGAAGAGGATTGTATGGAGTAGACAAGCTCTGGCTACTCTGCCACCATCTTGGAAAGATGGGTTGGAGGGTCTGAGCAATGAGGAAAACTTTGAACAGGCTGAGGTTGTTTTCCTTGGAGCATTGAAGGTTGAAAAGGAACTTCAAATAAGTGTATAATATTGAGGCAAATTGATAGGATGGATAGGAAGGCACTTGTTTTCATTAGTAGAGTTGTCAATAATTAGGAAGCATACATTTAATGCAGAAGGTTAAGAGAAAAGTTGAAGAGAATTTTTCCTTCAGCTAGAGGGTGGTAGGCATTTGGAACCCACTGCCTGAAAACGTGACTGACTCAGCAACTGTTATAACATTTAAGCAGTATTTTGATATTCACTTGCATTGCTGTAGCCTCCAAGGCTCTGAGGCAAAATCTGGAAAATGGGACTGGTGTAGTCAGAGCTCTGTGGACCGAAGGGTCTGTTTCCATGCTGTACATCTCTATGACTCTATGTTGAGTAGTGCAGACATAATGTTGTGCTGAGTCTCTGGGTCTATGAGATCAGAGATCTCAGCACAGATATTCGCTGGAAATGTGCTGGTGAATGTGGCTCAAATACACTCTGAATTTACTCACTAAGCCATGTGAAATCAAGCCTAAATCACTTTTAATAATACAATGGAGATGTGGGATGTTCACTACTCTGAACTTTGGGTTTCTTCATTTGACATTGTTTGCCAGATAAGTATACCTGCGATAAGAGGGTGATTGCGACGTGTATCTCTAGAGTTTATAAGAATGGGAGGTGACCTCCTTGAAGCATTGAAAGATTCCAAAGGGGATTAATAGTGTAAATGCTGAGAGATTATCTCCACTGATGAAGAAATCTAAAACATGGGAGAATAGTCTCATGGTAGGAGAAAGATCATTTTAGACTGAGATGAAGAGAAATGCGTTCAATCTTCCGTAATTACACCAGCACCACTCCCCACCTCTTCCTCCGCTACATTGATGACTGCATTGGCGCCACCTCGTGCTCCTGCGAGGAGGTTGAGCAATTCATCAACTTCACCAACACATTCCACCCTGACCTTAAATTTACCTGGACTATCTCTGACACCTCGCTCCCCTTCCTGGACCTCTCCATCTCTATTAGTGACGACCGACTTGACACTGAAATTTTTTACAAACCCACCGACTCCCATAGCTACCTGGATTACTCCTCTTCCCACCCTATCTCTTGCAAAAATGCCATCCCGTATTCCCAATTTCTCTGCCTCTGCCGTATCTGCTCCCAGGAGGACCAGTTCCACCATAGGACACACCAGATGGCCTCCTTCTTTAGAGACCACAATTTCCCTTCCCACGTGGTTAAAGATGCCCTCCAACGCATCTCGTCCACACCCCACCCCTCCAACCGTAACAAGGACAGAACGCCCCTGGTGCTCACCTTCCACCCTACAAACCTTCGCATCAACCAAATCATCCACCAACATTTCCGCCACCTCCAAAAAGACCCCACCACCAGGGATATATTTCCCTCCCCACCCCTTTCCGCCTTCCGCAAAGACCGTTCCCTCCGTGACTACCTGGTCTGGTCCACACCACCCTACGACCCACCCTCCCATTCTGGCACTTTCCCCTGCCACCGCAGGAACTGTAAAACCTGTGCCCACACCTCCTCCCTCACCTCTATCCAAGGCCCTAAAGGAGCCTTCCACATCCATCAAAGTTTCACCTGCACATCCACCAATATCATTTATTGTATCCGTTGCTCCCGATGTGGTCTCCTATACATTGGGGAGACTGGGCGCCTCCTAGCAGAGCGCTTTAGGGAACATCTCCGAGACACCCGCACCAATCAACCAAACCGCCCCGTGGCCCAACATTTCAACTCCCCCTCCCACTCTGCCGAGGACATGGAGGACCTGGGCCTCCTTCACCGCCGCTCCCTCACCACCAGACGCCTGGAGGAAGAACGTCTCATCTTCCGCCTCGGAACACTTCAACCCCAGGGCATCAATGTGGACTTCAACAGCTTCCTCATTTCCCCTTCCCCCACCTCATCCTAGTTTCAAACTTCCAGCTCAGTTACTGTCTCCTTGACTTGTCTGACCTGCCTATCTTCTTTTCCACCTATCCACTCCACCCTCTCCTCCTTGACCTATCACCTTCATCTCCTCCCCCACTCACCCATTGTACTCTATGCTACTCTCTCCCCACCCCCACCCTCCTCTAGCTTATCTCTCCATGCTTCAGGCTCACTGCCTTTATTCCTGATGAAGGGCTTTTGCCCGAAACGTCGATTTCGCTGCTCGTTGGATGCTGCCTGAACTGCTGTGCTCTTCCAGCACCACTAATCCAGTACAGGGTGTTGCAACTCACTGGGGTAGTGTGCTGGAAACCTCGTCTCACCATTTCCAGAGTCGTTATCACAAGTTAAAGATTGCAGGAAGCACAGAAAGCTCCCTAATTTGCCTGACTTTCACATCCTAATTGATAGAAGCACTGATCAGGTTTCTGTCTTGAACACTAATCATTATTTGGACATAGACATAGAACATTTCAGCACAGTACAGGCCCTTTAGCTCTCTGTTGCGCTGACCTGTGAAACCAGTCTGAAGCCTATCTAACCTACACTATTCCATCTTCATCCATATGTTTATCCAATGACCATTTAAATGCCCTTAAAGTTGGCGGGTCTACTACTATTACAGGCAGTGTGTTCCACACCCCTAATACTTTGAGTAAAGAAATTACCTCTGACATCTGTCCTATATCTATCACCCCTCAATTTAAAGCTATGTCCCCTCATGCTAGCGATCACCATCCGAGGAAAAAGGCTCTGCTTATCCTGTACGTCTCAATTAAATCACCTCTCAACCTTCTTCTCTCTAATGAAAACAGCTTCAAGTCCCTCAGCCTTTCCTCATATGACCTTCCCTCCATATCAGGCAACATCCTAGTAAATCTCCTCTGCACTCTTTCCAAAACCTCCACATCCTTCCTATAATGCGGATTACAAATAATTTAAGTCTAGCTATAGGTAAACAGTTTTAATCATCAGCATATAACAATAATTAAAACATTAATCCCAGCCATGACCGTATTGAATACAGAGCTATGAACTGTATGATCTACTGTAGGACGGCATGGTGGCTCAGTGGTTAGCACTGCTGCCTCACAGTGCCAGGGACTCGGGTTCAACTCCAGCCTCGGACGACTGTCTGTGTGGAGTTTGCACATTCCCCCTGTGTCTGTGTGGGTTTCCTCCGGGTGCTCCGGTTTTGTCCCACAGTCCAAAGATGCGCAACTTAGGTGATTTGGCCATACTTAAATTGCCCATAGTGTTAGATGCATTAATCAGAGGGTAATGGGTCTGGGTGGGTTACCCTTCGGAGGGTCAGTGTGGACTTGTGCTGAAGGGCTTGTTTCCACACTGTAAGGGAATCTACTCCAATCTACTCTGGCTTCAATTGTGTAAGCTTTGTTTGCAATTAACATGTTTGGATCTTTTCAGGCAAGAAACTATGTTTGCTCTCTCACACCAAAGCAGAAGAAAGATTTTCAGCAGGTTTTTCCCACGATGAATAAACAAGGTATTGGAATTACTGCCAAAGTTAATTTAGGAGTGTGTGAGGGGAGGCTTTGCTAAAGTGGGGGTAATTACACAAGGCTAGTTCCATCTTCTCTATAATAAATTGACATTCTTCAGAACAGTCAATAGTCTGGAGGCTTTAGGAATGGAATAGATGGGTGTAGAAAATTAAAAATAAAACAAAAGTTATAATTAAAGAACAACATGAAAATAGGCTAAATAGAGTCTTCATATTGAGAGTACTGATCACTGTTCAAGGAGAGTGGGTGTGGAACAATATTGTACATCAACATCTGTGTATCCTGGATGTATAGAGCATAAGGCTTGAGACCACATTAACTGATCCATTTCTGTCTCTCCCTCTTCTCTTCTAGCGGTTGATTTGCTGGAAAAGATGCTGCACCTAGACCCTGATGAGAGAATTACTGCTTGTGATGCTTTAGCGCATCCATATCTTATTGAGCACCATGATCCAGATAATGAGCCAGTGGCAGAACCATACGATGATTCCTTTGAAAATCTAGACCTAAAGATTGAAGAATGGAAAAGTAAATTTTATTCAGTGTTTCTCACTTTGCAATGTACCTTTTTGACTTTTCATAACTCAGTATGGTGACTGTCCATGGTTGAAATGAAATGGAGAGGTACTGCTTCCATTCATGGGGTGATGAGTCTCGACCTCCCAGTGAGCTGAGAATCCAACCTCACTTGACTCTTCATGCTAGTGGTACAGGCAGAACTGTAAGCTGTTGTGCAGGAAAGACTTAGGCATGATTTACTTAGTACACTGTATTTCATGGTATTGTACATTAGAATACTTCCACATTGTATAAAGATTTGTGAGAAAGAACTAGTTAATCCATAGTTTGATATGACCAGGTGAGGATGTGTTAATTGGCTCCTCTTTCCTAATCCTCCCTTGATCTGTTGCAACAATATTTTTATTTATTTTTAGCTTACAAATATATTAAAGGACAATTAAAATATTGTTAAGTAGATTACAATGAAGGAGTTCTCTTGAGTGAAAGAGAGAGGAATTTTATTACTTGCTAACCCTGTGATAAATAATAAAACGTCATCAAGTATAAACATGAATACAAGTATAAAGTTTTTTAAAGAGAGTGTTTAGTAGAAACAGGACAATAAAGAAGATGCAGCTTAAAAAGTCCTAGGATCCTTGAGGTTTTGGGTTTAAAAACCTGAGGCAACGTTGCTTAAATGGTGAATTATATCCTCAGCAGGAGCATGGTTTGGAGATGTTCTTTAGTTCAGAGAATAAGTATTTCTCCGAATCGCATTTCAGTAGCCATAATCATCAGAGAGGTTGAGGAACAGGGAGACTTAAGGCAAGACATCCAGTTCTGCTGTTTTGAATCCATTTTCTTCTCTCTGCCCAAAAACTGTTTTGCCTGAAATATAGTTCAGCTGTATATCCCCATATCTAGCATTGTAGTTCTTTCAACCTGTATAACCTGCAAATGATGTTCATCCCAATCTGCAATACTTCCAGAACGGTGTGAATCAAAAATAGGAGCAAGAGTTCTTTCAGATCTGACTGGGTTTTGATGAAATATTAACTTTGGCTCAAACTATTTATCTCACATTATTTTCTTCTCAAGATGTTCAGATGATCACAGTGGCCACCTAAAATTATTAATTTATCTATCTTAAAAACAGCCATTCTGTCAACGACAGTCTCTGGTATGAAAGTCTGACAATCGAAGTTGAAATTGATAGGCTAGACTTTACCATTGTCATGACGGGCTGAAAATGTAATTGCACAGCTGGCAACTTATCTTTGGCAATGTATAAATTCCAGATGGAAATGGCTGCAGATATTTTATTCAGTCAATTCGGTGTAGTTAAATAGTAGTTGGCTTTTCCCGACTGAGGGTAACATGGCTTCTCTGAGGCTAATTCAGTATGTTGAATGCTTTAGTGTATGAAGGGATTCATATAGCTCATCACTTTGGGCTGAAAAACAATTACTTTTAAAGAAGTGACCTATTGCATTTTTTATTACATAGGTTCTTTATATCCATAGTTTTCCAAATTGATTTTCTGTTCCTTGCTTATACCGTGATAATACATGTACGACAAAAACTGTCAAGATGTCGAGACGGATAGTTGAATTTGTACTGATTAGTGTCACTTATTCACTGGTGTTTATTTAAACGCTGATCAACTTGTTACAAGCTTATAGCAGGAAAATATAATTTCAGTTAACATTGAAGGGATATGGCCCAGGAGCAGGTTGATGGGATTAGTCTAGTTTGGGATTATGATCGGAATGGACCGGTTGGACTGAAGGGTCTATTTTTGTGCTGTACGACTCTATATGACATGGCTAAAACTTCCTGCTCTTTCTTTCTGACGGTAAGAGTGCAATTAAGATGTGTGTTGCTGTCCTATCTTAGGGATGCATACATTTCCTGGTTTTTGCAGCATTGATTTTATAAGCTTTCTGCTGGATTTGGGAAGACATTGACACCTAATTGGACTGAACTCCTGCTACACTGTTTCTCTTGTAATGTTTTTATGTGCATCAGTTTTCCTCATTGCTTACTCCCAATGCTGGGAAATGATCTACACAAGTTTTCTCTCACTGTATCCTGAAACCACTTCCTTAGAATGAATAATTTTGAGAGTGACAATCAGGTGTGAGATTGGACCATTACCTTGTGGGGAAGAAAGTGAAGCTCCTGATCTGTCTTTGCTATTTGGAGCATAGTCACCAATGAAATGGTACTTGCCATAATCACTGTCCCCTACATTTGGAAATGGCTAGTCAGACGGTACATTTATATGTGAGTTACGTACCTTCAGGCTCGATTGTGATCATCAATTGAAATGGGTGCGAGATAGAAAGGGTAGTAACTTTTTAGCTTGAGTGTCTATAACTGGATGTGCCCTTAATCTGGTATTGACATTATAATTAAATACCAAAACAGGAACATTATCACGTTTAACAAACAGTAAGGGGCAGAGTACACTATAAAGTGGAGAAATAGCTGGAGAGTTATTCGTGACAGGGAAAGGGTTGGTTTGCTGCGTATCAATAGGAAGGGAATAACGGGGCTTAGAGAAGGAAGCAGAGTATGTTCCAAACCCGTCCTGAACATGGCCAGAAATACTGTTGGACATCATGGGATATCACGTGAGCATTTAAAGGCCAATGTGGTTGTCCAAATGTCCTGGAATATGCAGATTAGATTTGCAAGGAAAATAACAGGCTGTTTCAATTGATATTGTTGCATATTAAATATTTCCATATGTAATGGTTTGTGCTTTTATTTTTGTAGGCCTTCTTCACATGGAGATCACAACCTTTGACCCAGACAATCCAAGACAAATGGCAACATGATGCCTCTCAATCATGCTTCATGATACTTTTAAAATGAGACAATGCTGATTCATTTTTTTTACATCATTAAAAACTGAAGTTGAAATCCTTAAGATGTGTCATTGATGCAAATTTCTTTGTATCCATTTCCTTCCTTTGCTACACAAAGCAGCAACTTTTCAAATGTAATATCAAAGTTACTTCCAGCAAAGGTACAACGACAAGAAATAAAACAGTAAATTCCAGGCAAATGGATTCAACCCAGACCTGCTGTGGACCAAAAGCTTTCCAATAATATCAACTTATAGCAAGGTTAAGCAGCTACAAATGTTTACTCAAGTAAATGACCGTCATCCTGCAACTAACTCAAGAAACTTTCTTAAACAGAGTGAGACTCAGGTTACTTTAGATGAATTTTTAAAGGTGTTACTTGGATGTACTGCAAAGCAGGACTCGTGCAAAGGCATTAAGGGCCCTGCACAATCTTTTAGTTTTATGACCCTGTCCTTCTCTGTCCTCCTGATTCACTTTTGGAAATCAATCTTGTGCATTGTTCTGAAAAAGTTCTGATTTATACTTAGATTTACTGCACATGATAAAGCAAAATATTATGATAATGACTGTACATTATCATTACTTTACACACTTCACAGGCTTTGTACAAAAAATGCACTTTAAAATATACAGGGTGGTTCGTAGTGTGTTCTTGCAACAGTTTCTAGATTATTTTATGCACAAGTTACACAAAAATATTATGTTATTTTATATTTTCTGAATTGCAGTTTTTAAATATTCATGTAGATGTACAGATTTCCAACACAGCAGCATAGATATATTTCTGTCTTTCTGAAAATTTCATAAGTACATTAAAATCTATGTGTCAATACGTGTGGATGTAGATCAGTAGATTTATTTTATGGGGCGGCACAGTGACTCAGCACTGCTGCTTTACAGCACCAGGGACCCAGGTTCGATTCCAGCCTTCAGCAACTGCCTGTGTGGAGTTTGCATGTTCTCCCTGTGTTAGTATGGGTTTCCTCTGGGTGCTCTGGTTTCCTCCCACAGATCAAAAGATGTGTAGGCTCGGTGAATTGGCCATTCTAAATTGCCCATAATGTTAGGTGCTTTAGTCATAGAGAAATGGGTCTGGGTGGGTTACTCTTTGGAGGGTTGGTGTGGACTTATCGGGACAAAAGGGCCTGTTTCCACACTGTAGGGAATCTAAGTCTTTTGTCCCCACTGCTGAAGTCTGTTTCCTTACTTAAGCAGCTTCATGAATAGTTCATTGTTTTTGTGCCGCCCAAATTTTGTTCCTCCAGGTAACTACTTGGTGGTTGTGCCAGTCCTGATCTAAAGTTCCCATCGATTCCTGATTTGTGCTAAGTTGGCTGTTAACCATGAGTGCTGCAATTGGCCTCAGAGCGAGGCAAGTTTTTCAAATATATAAAAACTGAAAATAATTGCAGATGCTGGAAATCAGAAATGAAAACCGAAACTGCTGGAAAAGCTCAGCAGGTCTGGCAACATCTGTGGAGAGAAAGCAGAGTTAATGTTCAGAACTGAGGAAAGGTGACTGGACTCGAAATGTTAACTTTTTAAAATATTGCCTATTTTTCCTGCAGCCTGATTGCTGTCTACTGACCTCTGCTGGTCATCGGCTATATGTACAGAAGCTACTACATGACAGAAAAGCCAGTTGATACCGTTCCACGTGGAGGTAACAGAGGTGCTCAAAGCCATGGAACACAACCTAGAATTATTCCAGAATGTCATAGAAGAAAACTAGTTTTACAAAATTAGAACCCCAGTTACTTTTTCAGGACATACTTCATTTGTTTGTTAGTTGTTCTGTGTGCTGATAGAGGCCTATAGCAGTAATGGAAGAATTCCAATCATGTTGACTATATTGAGTATTGAAGCTGATGATGTCTTTCAGAGACCAACTTGACATCAAACGTCACATCAATGGATAGGGTAAATAGACACGGTCTTTTCCCTGGGTTGGGGGAGTCCAGAACTTTAGGGTGAGAGGGGAAAGGTATAAAAGAGACCTAAGGGGCAACTTTTTCACACAGAGGGTGGTGCATGTATAGAATGAGCTGCCAGAGGAAGTGGTGGAGGCTGGTGCAATGACAATATTTAAAAAGCCTCTGGATGGGTATGTGAATATAATGGGTTTAGAGAGATATGGGCCAAGTGCTGGCAAACAGGGCTCGATTAGGTTAGGATATCCAGTCAGCATGGATGAGTTGGACCAAAGAGTCTGTTTCTATGCTGTACGTCTCTATGACTATACTGGATTTCTGAAAGATTCAAAAACTGTATGATTTTTGACTTTGACCACCCCAGTCCAACACCAGCACCTTCAAATCATTTCTGACAGATGTCAGTGAATAGTGATAAGTGCAAGTTTACCACTCCCAATCAACATCCACACAAGTTAAACTTGTTCTATATGATGTAATTATTTCCCTGAATACTCACTGTGCTGTCCAATAAGCTATTCAAAAATAGTTTCTCAGTTTCTCTTCATTTAAGCAACAGCTATCACCACATAACTGTTGATCAACCCAGCCTTTGTCACGTCAGAAATCCTCACCACCGAACACTATGTTACATTGTGCTAGTTTCTCAACGTGGGATAAGTTTACTGCTAACGTCCTCATTTAGGGTGGAAGGTGTGTTAGAAGAAAACCACTTGCTAGCCTAGTGAGAAGAGGCATGGGTATTATTGCATATGAGCAGTCTAAAGGTAAGGGGCAAGCCAGTCAGGACTGAGATGAGGAAGAATTTCTTCACTCTGAGTTAAGAACCTGTTGAATTCTCTCACACAGGAAGTTGTCGGAGCCACTTCATTAGATATATTCAAGAGGGAGCTGGATATGGCCTTTGCAGCTAAAGGGATCAAAGGGTATGGAGAGAAAGTGGGAGTAAAATCCTGAAATTGTGTGATTGGCCATGATCATGTTGAATGGTGGTGCAGGCTTGGAGGGCCGAATGGCCATTTCCTGCATCTATTTTCTGTGTTTCTATGAATACAAGTTACACTGATACAATGTACATATTACAGAACCCGAGGAGAAGGACATGGATGGTTTGTCACTAAATAATTTCACACACAATTTATACAAAGTCTAGTATTTTATTCCATTGATATCCAAAGCTGTTTTCTCATCAAGTCTGGTATAATTATAGTGGTCACACTTTACTATTAATCCTTTCAAACTCTTATACAACACAACACCCTTCATCCTCCAGCTATGGGCAATCTTGGCCTGAACTATCTTACTTGCTCTTAAACAAAATGCCCATGTCCTTCGAGTTTTAAAGAGGTCAGTTCCTCTTGTGTATGAGACACTTATCCCTCAACAACTCTTAGCTGCCTAAAAACTCAAGAACATTTTATTCGTAATGTATATTAATATAGCACCTTTAACATTATAAAACATCCCAAGGCATTTCACATATGCATTATTAAACAAAATAGAATACTGAACCATGTTAGATAATGGCAGCATTTAATGCCCTCCCATGAGGAGCCTGCTTTCAGCCTTTCAGTCACAAACCTGAATAATTCGATGGTGGGAAAGCTCATGGTTGACCTTACTACTAACTGACACTAAGTGACAATTGATGCCCACTTAAGGTGCAGAGAAAGGGAGGGATCCCTCACTCTAAGCCACTCCGGATGCAGAATAAAGGGAAAGATGATTGCTGAAACTGCCCTTCAATCCCTTTCTCATGACTCCCATTCTGCAATCACTCCCACCTTTGAACAAAGAATAAAGAAAATTTACAGCCCAGGAACAGGCCCTTCAGCCCTCCAAGCCTGTCCCGATCCAAATCCACTGTCTAAGCCTGTCACCCAATTCCTAAGCATCTGTATCCCTCTGTTCCCCACCCTATCAAGCATCTGTCCAAACGCACCTTAAGTGAATCTACTGTGCCTCTACTACCTCTGCTAGCAAGGCGTGACCTCTCTTTATTGAATCGCTCACCCTGGGAAAAAGCATATCTCTATCCACCCTGTCTATACCCTTCATGATTTTGTAGACCTCAATCAGGTTCCCCCTCAATCTCCTTTTTTCTAATGAAAACAATTCTACCCTACTCAACCTCTCTTCATAGCTAGCACCTTCCATACCAGGTAATATCCTTGTAAACCTTCTCGGCACCCTCTCCAAAGCATCCACATTCTTTTGGTAATGTGGTGATCAGAACTGAACACAGTATTCTAAATGTGGCCGAACCAAAGTCTTGTACAATTTTAACATGACCTGCCAGCTCTTATACTCAATACCCCGTCCAATGAAGGCAAGCATACCATATGACTTATTGATCACTCTATCCACCTGTACAGCCACCTTCAGGGTACAATGAATATGAACTCCCAGATCTCTCTGCTCATCAACTTTTCCCAAGGCTCTTCCATTTACTGAATGGTTCGCTCTTGAATGAGATCTTCCAAAATGCATCTCCTCACGTTTGCCTGGATTGAACTCCATCTGCCACTTCTCTCCCCAACTCTCCAGTCTATCTATATTCTCCTGTATTCTTGAGCAGTCTCCTATGCTTTCTGCTACTCCACCAATCATCGTATCATCTGCGAACTTGCTGATCAAACCAACAATGCCCTCTTCCAGATCATTTATGTACATCACAAACAATAGTAGCCCCAGCACTGATCCCTGTGGAACTCCACTGGTCACCTTTCTCCATTTCAAGAAACTCCCTTCAACTACTACTCTCTGTCTCCTGTTGCTCCACCTAGCTAGAACACCCTGCACACCATGTGACTTCAATTTCTCCATTAGGTTACCATGGGGAGCATTATCAAATACCTTACTAAAGTCTATGTATATGACATCTACAGCTCTTCCTTCATCTATCAACTTGGTCACTTCCTCAAAGAACTCTATTAAATTGGTAAGGCATGATCTCTCCGCACAAAACCATGTAGCCTATCATTGATAAGCCCATTCCCTTCCAAATATAAATAGATCCTTTCCCTCAGTACATTCTCCAGCAATTTTCTCACCACTGACGTGAGGCTCACTGGTCTGTACTTATCCAGAATATCCTTACTATCCTTCTTGAATAGGGGGACAACATTAGCAACTCTCCAGTCCTCCAGCACTTCACCTGTGTTTAAGGATGCTACAAAGATATTTGTCAGGACCCCAGCTATTTCCTCTCTCACCTCCCTCAGCAACCTGGAATAGATCCCATCCAGTCCTGGGGATTTGTCCACCTTAATATCCTTTAGCCTACCCAACACCTCCTCCCTCCTTATGTCAACGTGATCCAGACTAACCAAACTTCTATCGCTAATCTCAACATTCATCATGTCTCTCTCCTTCGTGAACACTGATGCAAAGTAATCATTGAGAATCTCACTCATTCTCTCAGGTTTGACACACAACCTTCCTTCCTTACCCTTTCTCTAGTTACCCTCGTTTCTTATATATGAATAACAGGCCTTGGGATTCTCCCTAATTCTGTTCACTAAAGTTATTTCATGACCCCCTTTTAGCCCACTTGATTAGTTTAAGATTGATCCTACTCTCCGGATATTCCTCCAGGGCTCATTCTGTTCTTAGCTGCCTGGACCTTATGGATGCTTCCCTTTTCTTCCTGGCTAGTCGCACACTTTCTCCTGTCATCCGTGGTTCACAAATCTTGCCTTTCCTATCCCTTGTTTTCAAAGTGACATGCCTATCCTACACTACCTTTAACCTACCTTTGAAAGCCTCCCACGTATCAAATGTGGACTTCCCTTCAAATAGCTGCCCCCAATCCACATTTGCCAGCTCCTGCCGAATTTTAATTTGATTGGCCTTGGTCCAGTTTAGTGCTCTTCCCTTAAGACCACTCTCATCTTTGTCTACAAATATTCTAAAACTTACAGGATTGTGGTCACTATTCCCAAAGAAATCCCCCACCACAACTACTACCACCTGGCCTGGCTCATTCCCCAACACTTTTTTCCTGTCCGGGAGCAGCAGGAGACAGGAGCAGAGGTGACGTTGGGACTAGGAGGTTGCCGGAAAGGTAAGTGAATAATATAAATACTTACCTTTGCAGCCCGCGGCCATTTTCCTGTCCAGGAGTAGCGGGGAGACAGAGCGGAGATGATGTTAGGAAGTGACATTTGCCTATCCTTGACCTTAGATAGGTGCATTACCAGCAGCAGCCACTTCCTCCCTCATTATGCTATCGATCAATGAAGAGATGCTGCACCCTGAGTGACTGCAACTCTCAGTGAACAGGACCTCCACCCAGAATGCCCATTAAGTCAGGTTACCAAAGGCTTCTTCAAATAGGTAGGCTTCAAAGAGTATCTTGACCAACGAAAGCCAGGTAGAAAGGAAAGGTATAGGGAGGGAACAGATGGGAGCAGATGTCTAAGAGGGTTGTGGGACTGAAGGAGATTGGGGATAAGGAGGAGTGAGACCAAGGTGGAATTTAAAAACTATTTCAAGATAAAAATGTTTCTTGAATGGGAGCTAATATAGGTTAGTTAAAGATGATAGTTGAACGCAAGTTAGCACAATTTAAAGAACAACCAGCAGAGCTTTGGGTGATCACAAATTTATGGAGGGCAAGATATGGGAGGTTGGTCATGAATGTACTGGATAGTTAGGTTGAAAAGTAACAAAAGTACGAATGAGTATTTCAGTGGTAGATGAACTGAGACAGGAATGAAGTCAGGTGACGTTAGTGACGTGGATATCATTATTTTTTAGTGATAACATAAATATGCAGTAAGAAAGATGCCAGGGAACAAATATGGCACCAGAATTGCAAATAGATTGATCTTGTCTTACACTGTTGGACAGGAACAGAGTTGGTAGCTGGGCAAGGGAGTTTGGAGCAGTAAGCAAAGCAATAACTTCAATCTCATTTTGGAGAAATCATTCACGTGCCTCTCTTATGGAGAAAGAAAAGCTCTTTCTTGCCTGGAACATTCATGACAATCAATTCCATCTTTTGATTGATATTGTGGTGCACTTCAAGATCAAATAAATTTCTGCCCATTAAACAAAATATAGGCAATAAATAACAAATTCAACACTAAGATGTTCTACCAACATTCTATTCTCCAAGACGTTGAAATGGTGGAAGTTTTTAAATTCCTCAATCGTACCATATGAACTTTGACCTCTAAGATTGAAGTTGCAAAGTGAATTAATTAATTATTACTGTACTTCATAAAATCAGTTTTTTGAAATGTTTATTACTTTTCAAACAGCTAAAACAATTTTCTCTGTGTAGCACAAAGGAAAGATATGACTGATGATGCGTAGAATTATCATTGTTTGGTCATTATTCCAACCTTGGAATGCCCATTTTCTTACACCATGTGGATTTGTTACTAACTTGGATATAATGTAGCACATGTAAGTATCTAGCAACAATATATGTATTCAAAAGATTCGTCTGCATGGTCTGGAGTATTATCATAGAATCCCTAGTGTGGAAACAGGCCATTTGGCCCAACACATCTGCAGCGACCCTTCAAAGAGTATCCCACCCGGACCCATTTCCCAACCCTATTACTCTAAATTTCCCCTGATGAATGCTCCTAACCTACACATCCCTGAACACTAAGGGCAATTTAGCATAGCCAATTCACCCAAACTGCACATCTTTGGATTGTGGGAAGAAACCGGAGAACCTGGAGGAAACCTACGCAGATACAGGGAGAACGTGCAATATCCACACAGTTGCCTGAGGCTGGAATCAAACCCAGGTCTCTGGCGCTGTGAGGTATCAGTACTAACCACCGAGTCTGCGTACAAAAAATTTCCAGTATTCAGCTAATTGTTAAATTGGCATTATGTGGCCAATGGGGATTAATCTCTACTGTTCATTGCAGCTTTAAGCCTGCTGCACTTGTTCAATGCTTGGCTTGGAGAACTGGCTTCACGAAAATTGACAAGAAAACTTTCAACAGGGATTACTGGGTTCTGAACAGGAGTAGAAGCTAATCTTTTTCCCAGGAAGAGCATACTGTAAAGCTCTGTGAAAACAATAAATCATTTTACACTTTAGAAAAGGTCTCCTGCTTCATCTTGTGCATGCAATGATCTGTGTGTGTGTCATTTAGTGTCAGGGAATGCAAGTTCTACAAAACTGTTTTGTTGCTAAGCGTGAGCAGTGGTGCAATATCCACTCTAGGGCCCAGCAAATACGGATTATAAACCCAATTAGGCCTAAAATGAGTCATTGCTTCACCTACTCAGGATATGCAGCCGTCACATTTGTGGGGCAGGACTGACTGACCAGCTGGTCTTTTCCAGCCTGTCATTTTTAAAAATATTTTCCCAATCCAACCATTACCCTTGGACATATTTCTTTAAAAACCCAACCACTATAATATCCAACTGGCAATACTTTTATTGATTATAAATCAAATAGGTAAATTAAGTTTCTGCTGCAGGCAGGTTTCAAGTTACTAAAAATAAACAATGAGGGCTAGATTTCAAATAAGTCGGCATCAAATTGTTTTAATATGTTCCAGAATGTTTATCCATGTATGATTAAATCCATCAAGGGGTGGCATGGTGGCTCAGTGGTTAGCACTGCTGCCTCACAGCACCAGGGTCTCCGGTTCGATTCCAGCCTTGGGTGACTGTCTGTGTGGAGTTTGCACATTCTCCCCGTGTCTGTGTGGGCTTCCTCCGGGTGCTCTGGTTTCCTCCCATAGTCCAAAGATGTGCAGGTTAAGTGAATTGGCCATGTTAAATTGCCCGTAGTGTTGGTGCATTAGTCAGAGGATGGATTACTCTTTGGAGGGTCGTTATGGATTTGCTGGGCTGAAGGGCCTGTTTCCACACTGTAGAGAATCTAATCTAATAAAAATAGCTACTATCATGGAATGTGAGCTGAAACCTCAGTTCAAACCAGCAAAGCTGCAAGTGATGGCCCTTCGATACAGGGAAAAGGAGGAAAAACAGTCACAGATAATTGAGCTGAGGAGTATACTCAACTGAGACATGAATAATAAATATCCTGTACTGAGAGAGACAAATAATACTGGTCAGTAATGAGAAGTAGCAGTTGGTGTGCTACATTGGCCTCAGTGTCACTGAACAAAGTGTGGTTAGAAAAGAAAAAAAACAATCAAGTTCTCTCTCTACCCCACTGCTTATGAAGTTCAAGGTCAAATACCAACTTTATCTTATTCCCTTAAATATCGCACACATTGGGACAGGAGATCCAGCCTGCATCAGTACCTCCGGGAAGAAATTTTTTTATTCCCTGATAAACACTACAGAAAATGCAAATTCTGTAAATTATGACAGTGGAGTAGCAGGACAGAAACCAAACTGGGTGATGTCAGAAAATAATCTTTTCATACAGGATGATTGACAGGTGAAAAAGGCTGCGTAGAATCATTTCACTTTTATGTCCTGTCCTGAGACAGCTGAGTGAATGGGCAAGGCTGTAGTGACTGTAACACGATCAGCCAGGTGGATCTCACAGAATATCAGGACCCTGATTGGTCCAGATTAACAGCCCCAGTCTGGGAGCTCTGCTGGACAGATATGATCAGGGGTTCTGCTCACTCTCGGAGCCAGCTCTGATCTAGCTGGGTCAGTGTCATATACTATGCACGTGTAAATAAAGTGTGACTTGGCAATGGGATACTGGCCTTCGTGTATATATTTCGGTGGCAACGAGTGTTATTAATTATGTAGCAATGCAAAAACATCTTCTTGCCAAAGCCCAACTGGACTTTGAACAGGAGCCACAATTGGCTTTTTTATTAGAAAACGTGGCAAATACAGCTTGAGTTACAAGATATGCCGATGGAAGTGGACTGCCAATCTGACTGAGCTTGGGGAACACCACTTGAGTGAAGGCAATTGCATAGCCTCACTCTAGACATACCCTGAACACAGGAACTCCAGGTCAGCCCACAACAAAATCCCAAAACAAAGCCCAGCCTTGGCCAAATGGTTAAAATTTTCTGGAGGAGCCGGGCTGGCAGGTCATTGTTGTTGCTGCCAGTATGTTGACATGAGACAGCAAAAGGATCAACTAGACTTGAACTGAGTAAGAGAATTCAGAAACCAGGATCTAGGAGAGTGCACACCCAGAGTGGAAAGTCCATCTATTGCTGGCTTGGAACAGTGAAATTCCTTAGCAACATCCAAATCAAAACCAATCAAGACAAATGACTAATCAATGATCACCCAGTTCTAATATGCCATTTTCCAGTGCACGATGGAGAGCACTTTATAAGGGCGACCCAGGTTTCCATTTATCTGTATGCTAACAACCAAGACAACCAATAAAGAGCATTTAGAGAACTTGGACATAGTATTTAAACATTTCTGCCAGGGAGATGTACACCTTAGAAGGGAAAAATGTGTTCCAGGCACCGAAATGGCCTATTTGTTCTACAGAGTTGACAAAACAAGGTTACACCAGTTGGAAGATAAAACGAAGACAATCAAAGGTGCTCTGGCTCCCATGTCTGTACCAGAGTTTAGTTCCTTGCTTGGGTTGGTGCATTTTAAATGGAAAATTCATACATAACCTGGCCTCTATCCTGCTACGCTTACAACTTCTACTGAAAAAGGGTCAGCCTTGGAATGGTCTCACAGCCATGCTGCTTTTAGGAAAGAGAAGCAGCAGCTATACTCATCTAAGATGTTGGCGCACTACGAGATGTGGTGCTAACATGCAATGCAGTGCTGACGCCAAGTGAAAATATGCCCAGATGGAGACAGAAGGCTTGGTGGTCATACTTGATGGGAGAAAGTTCCACCAACACTTTTCTAGATGTCAATTCATAATAGTAACAGACCACAAACCTCTGCTAGAGCTACTTAAAGAGGACAGGGTGGTGCTGCCCATTGCTTCAGATTGAATTCTGATTCTTATTGCATACAATTACAAGTCGGAACCCTGTCCGGGAGATCAAGGGGCAAATGCAGTTCCCTGGATCCGGCTCCCACCGACTCCTGCTGGTGCTGCCACTAGATAAATCCATTCTAGTATTAAACTTTCTGGACACACTTCCCATCACCACTGACAAGATCTGACTGTGGACACAAAGGTCAGCCAGGTGTTTTTCATAGAATATGAATTCCCTAATTGAGGGTGTTAATCTGGTCCAGTCAGGGAGTCCTGGCTGACAGAAACAGAATAGGAGAGTCCGAGAGCTGGAAAGGGCATAGAGGCGGGCTGCCTTAGAGTGACGGAAGGTAGGAGGGACGGGTGCACTTTTTAAAAATGTAATTGGACTGGCTTGTATATATTTGTTATTGTTTTGTGGTGACTGATAGTGGGATTTGAAGTTTGTCATCAGTTCCTGAAAACTGGTTGAACGATAGGGTTTGGGACCTGGTTTTGCTGCCCCTCTCCCTTGTAAATTGCTGTTTTTCTGTAAACAGCTGTTAATTGTTTTGTAAACTGTGCATTGTTTAATAAAATTACATTTAAAAAAAAATGTAACTAGGGAAAAAAAACACAGGAGTTTCAGGGGTTTGCTCACTTCAGGAGCAAGCCCTGAGCTAGTTGTGTCAGTGTCATATACTAGGCATAATTGGTGAATATGAAAACGATCTAATGCTATTTAGTACAAATGGGGCTAGTGTCAAATTAATTATTCTAGGCTGAAGAGAAATGAGACAACTACTAAACAAATTGTGTTGGCAATTTGCTTGGTGACCAGATTCTAGTCTACGTGGAGTTAATTCAAAGGCCTTTTCTGCTGGACTCCTCACTATGTATTAGGAATATAGAGAACTGCATGGACAGGGAGCACTGGTGCTGAATGTTGAAATCATATGTCAATCATAACACAAGGACTGCATTTCACTGAACGTCACTGAAAACAGTTTTCAAACTTTACTGGAGGTAGAAATTGTGACAAATTGCCTGACTTCTTTCTAGAATCATTTTAAAGAAAAAAATATAACTTTTCATTTGGATAATTGCAAAGCTTTGATTTTTAAACCTTCCTACCCAATCAAAGTTTATCTCTTCTGTGAAGCAAAAGAAGTCTTCATGTATCTGGTGTGTTTTGAAATAAAATGTTCCTTTACATTAAAAGAATCTCTTGATCTAAACATCTATTATCCATATAGACAAATGCTCCATGGTCTCAAGAAATCAAGATATACAGGAATTCCTGCTCCTATTTCATCTATCCTTATTTTTCATCCATTTGGAAGTGGGTGTAATGCATAAAAACCAATGCTTTTTAAAATTCTCAACTTCCAAGCAAATTGCCAACAGTTTTTTTTAGTAGTTGTCTCATTTTTCTTCAACCTATAATGATTGACACTTACCCCATTTTACTAAATAGCATTAGATCACATTGATATTGTTTTATGTGCTAGACATTTTAGAAAAGCTGAAGTGAATCTCCCAGAGAGCAGAGAAATCTGATTCGAGATTTCTACTGTGGTGATCCTGGAGTTTAAACAATGGTTTGGAATTGGACTAATGGATTCGAGGAGTTCTCATCACTTACATAATGATAATTTGAATTGGCAAGAAGAATGTAGACTGTGGTTGTCAAAGGGCTTACATGATTATACTATCTTAGAAAATTAAAATCTTTGAGTTGACTCTACAATTGCGAAACTCTATTATACAGCTATAGTTAAGACTGCTTTCAATTTTGGAAGCCTTGCCCAGTCCAGCTATCTTCAGGAAACTTACTGCTTAAGAGTACAGAGATTAGTAAAGTGGGCAAGAAAGGTTTTAAAGAGTTGATCTACTTTGATGAAATCTGAAAGAGTTTTGCTAAAAGGTGTCATGAATAATGAGAATATACCGGCCACTACAGCGGACAGCTGGAACTGACAACCGGAAGCGGCAGAGACAGGCCACTATAAATGCTGGAGGAAACAGCACAGAAGCGCTTCACAGGAGGCTCCCAAGCACTGAGGATGTCACCTAGACGGGGGACGAAACGTTTGCAAGACAAATTCCCAGCTCGGCGAACAGAACCACAACAACGAGCACCCGAGCTACAAATCTTCTCCCAAACTTTGAGAATTACCTAGTGTCTTGGTAGGTCTGCTGGACACCTTCAAAGAGACTATAATTCCTCAGATGCAGATCAAAGTGACCCCTGAACTTAAATGCGCCATTCTCCCGCTGAACATATAACAAAAGCTGATGTATAGGCGAGGATATGTTTTCAATAGATTCACTGACTGATTATTCGAATATCCCTGCAATTGTTTTAATACATTTTAAATTAAATATAGATCTGTGACTTTGTCTATTATTTACTATGCGATTTATTTTAACAAGATCAATGCCCCCAAAATGCATTTCCCTATGAAATTTTCCAAATGGGAACTAAAAGTGAAAATAAAGTGAATCCTTAGGTTTGAAGCTTCTTATTCCAGTGTTCAGTTGGTTAGCAATATTGAATGATCTGCATAACAACAGTGACTCATTTTTAAAGCAATCTATTGGCAAAATGTCCAAAGGGTGTGAGAGGCTATTTAAACACAGGTTCTTTCTCTCAAAGATAAAAAAGAACAAGGTCAAGATAATACTACTCACAAAATTAAAAAAAAACTTCAATTGCCAAAACTAATTGTCCCAATTACTGGAAAATAATATCCACTTTTCTCAAATCAGCACAAAGCCTACATGCAACATTCACGCACTGCAGTGTCTTTCAATTCCCTTTGAAAAGCAAATATAACACTGGCAGGGTGAGGGTGAATGCAGCATATGTCAGTATAGTGTTATACACAGAATTTGCTCGGATATGTGATTCTAGCCTTTTCTCAGTCTCTGCTAAGCCATCAATCATATTCTCTGTAGCAAGAATCTGCCAATCCTGTGTCAATCCTGAAGATACAGTCTGTGATGCCTTAGCCTGTGTGACAGATTTTACTGTCTTAATGTCAGATGCCATCTTTCCAAGTGCCTGTTCCACACCAGTTAATTTCAATCCTAGTCCTTCTAATGCTGCACTGGTCTGTTTTGAGGAGCTTGCTTGTTTCTTCAAAGCATCCATGACATGATCTGGTTTCAGACCAGATTCTGCTTTTTTCAGTTTAGTGGTGGCCTCCTTACCTGCTTGCTGAAATGCACTTTCATCATGTACTAGCTCCTTCAGACTTGTTACAAGTGTACTGAGTTCTTGGCTTTGAATTTGGTGTACGGAGGCTTGCTCTTTAAGAGCTTCTTGCAAGTTAATTGGCCCTTTCTGTGCCTCAAGAAGTAATCCTTTCAGCTCCTGCAAGCGAACTCTGTTGATGTAGGTTGATCCCAGAACCCCGATCATTGCACCCAACACAGACCCAATCACAGACCAGTTTTTTGTTCTCTCTGCTCTAGTCCGCTCTTTCTCATGGCTTTCTCGCACTGCTGCAGAAAAGAGAGCGAATGTTTCACGCTCCAGCTCCTCTGCATTTTCATGAGCTGTTCGGTGCCGTCGCTCTTCCTGATCAGAAAAAGAAAATTACAAGGAGGCTTAATTTTACACTTTCCATTTAATAAATTAGGACAGGTATCATTACATGAGGGGACAAGTAATGCGGCTAAAACAAGGTTGGGCTCAGATTATTCAGATCAGATTACACAGCTCCCTCAATTATCCGAATATCAGTTATTCCAAATATCGGATTATCTGAAGGAGATCTCAAGGTCCTGATAGAAACATTACATGAATGAGCTGTTTCAACGGTGATTGTGTCTTTTGTTTACACTGATTAAAAACGATCTCTGCCGAGAACAGTCCTGGACATCGATGGGAACCCAGGCACCGTCACCAAATGACAGATGTCCCACCCTCTCTCCCTCTCCCCACACTTTCCCTGGAGTTCTACATAGGGGTGCATGCTAAACCCCCTTTCCCCAGGTATTCTCTCTAACATTGCCCTGTACAGGGCAGAGGTGGAACTTGTCAAAAAGTTGGAATTAAAAGGTTGTGTGTGTGGGGCTGTCTGTGTAAGTATGTGTGCTATTTGGAGACTTAGCCCAGAAAGGCAGCAGCAGTCTTACTGTTGGTGTCCAGTCCGGCTCCCCTGGAGGGGGAGGGAGGTGGCAGAGGCGCATGGGGAAGTGAGGGGGTGGTGCTGGACAGGGTTGGGGGGGTGGGCGGAGGGGGCAGTGTTGGTTGGGTTTGTGGGGGGGTGGGTGGGCTGGGGCCAGTGTTGGACAGGTTTGGGGGGGACAATGCTGGTCAGATTTGGGGCGCGGGCGGGGGTCCATTGGACAGGGTTTTGGGGGCAGGCATGGAGCAGACGGAGTTGGGGGGGCGGGGCCTCGCGAGCAGTGTGCTGCAGACTCCTGAACAGGGAGCAGATTTAACAGAAAACTCTTGACCCCCAGAGAAAAGGCATTGAATCAATTAACCGAATATTTAATTATCCGAACGAAATAGTACCCACCAACCTCGTTCGAATAATCAAGGTTCACCTGTATTCAGAATTCTATCATATATTACTGTCATAGAACATTGATGGCAGGGTCCTTGTGCAAAGTGGTAATTACCCTATCTTTGAGCCAGGAGGCCCATGTTCAAGTCAACTTCCTCCAGAGGTGTGTCATAACATCTCTAACATTTGATTAGAAAATATCTAGGGCTCTTGTGGTTGCAGTGGTAGTGTCCCTATGTCTGAGTCAGGAAGTTCAGGTATACATCCCAATTGCTCCAGGGATGTGCAATAGCAACTCTTAGCAAACTGACTTAAAAGAAAACCTAGAATGTTTGCAGCCCAGAAAGGTACCATCTGGCCCACTGCTTCTGTGCCGTCCAAGAAATGAACTGTTCAGCCTAATCCCACTTTCTAACCTTGGATTCGTAAACCTGTAGGATTCACCAGACCCCAATCACCCTCTCAGCAAAAAAGCTTTTTCTCGTCACCCCTCTAACTTTTCATCCACTCACTCTAAATCCATATCCCATAGTCACTGAGCACTCTGAAAAGGAAACAAGTTCTTCCCATCCACTCTATCCAGGTGCTTCACAATGTTGTACATCTCAACCAAACCATGCCTCAACCTCTTCTGCTCCAAAGAGACAATAACAGTCTATCCAAGTTTCCCTCATTGTTGCAATTTTCCAGTTCTAGCAACCTCCTCATAAATACCCTCTATATTCGCTCTGGCAATTGCATTCCTTCTGTACTGATGTAACAGGAACTACATGGTGAAAGCAGCAGTTGTACACAAAGACTAAAAAGTGGGATTAGGCTGCACAGTTACATTTCTTAGCAATTGGTCAAATGATCTTTCTGGTACTCACTTTATGGTCTAACTGATGGTTTATACCGGTGCAGCAAAAGAAACCTCTCTGTTCTGATAAAATCAATAAGATGGTTAATAAGGGCCTTCTTAGGCCTTCTGAAACCACTGTATCAACTTCTGTTACTTTCAAATTGCGACATTCTCTCCAGGATCCTTAACTTTCTCTATACTTCTCACTGTCATCCCATTATTTGTTTCATTAAAAAAAAACAAGTCAAATGCTTTGTACTATTTTGATTTACAAACAGCCCGAATCTTAGCAGGAACACAATGAAAAAAATCGAGAAGTAAAATGAAAAAAAAAGTTCCTCACCTGTAGCAGCTTATGCTCCTGTGTGGCCAGTTCTAGATAGCGATTGTCCTCTCGTGAGACTCTGTCTAATCTGTCTCGAACTTCCTTCAGTTTCGACTGCTGATTTTCAAGGGTTTCCCGACTCTGTCGAACAACACCTCGAGCCACCATGAAAGCTTTCTCTGCCTGACAGAAGTAGCACACCCAGTCAATCAAAACAAGTTTGGTATAGTGAGCCTTTTTACACTGGAACTCTAGTTTACTTTGGACAGTTCCAGTGTCTTGTAGTGACTAAAAACGTTATTCAGATTTAATAGTGCTGGAAGAAGATAGCATTTACATGTCATTTTTAATGCAACAAAAGATCTCACAGGAGTATTAACAAACAAAATTTGACACAGTCACAGGTGGCCAAAAGTTTTGTCAAAGATGATAGAGATACTATTTATTAATAATGATTTGATGTAACACTTGCTTTCAGTGGTTTGACATCAAGCCACAATCAAAACATCCTCTTGGTTTATATAACCAAATCCCATTTTTATCTGCTAACAAACCACAATCTTTGTATTTCAATTCCAATGAAGGTTTATTCCTGAAGCATTAACTTTGTTGTTAATTTCCAGATGCTATTTGACCTGCTGACTGTGTCCACTGCTTTCAGTTGCAAATTCAAATTTCCAGCATATGAAACACGTATATATAAATATACAATAAAATTCCACCTTGTAAGCTCTTTACAGTCATCTGATATCTGCATGCACACATATTACAACAGGGGTCATTCCATTCTTTTTATAGGGAAATCAAGAGACACAGGACAAGTATGGAAATGTGGATGTGAGGAATGTCAAATCAGTAATGATCGTATTGAATAGTGCAGCAGGCTTGACGTGCTGAATGGCCAACTCTTGTTCCTCTTTCTTACGGTCTTGTGCTGCATGATGCACAGGACCCCTAACTTTCTTTTTTAAGCTCCTTTGGTAAATGGTGTTAAGACCACTTGGCACGCCGTCAGCAAAGTCAGCACAGACCAGGAATAAAACTTGGTCATTGGACCCAAAACAATAACGCTGATTTCTTTCCACCGATGCTGCCTGACCTGCTGAGATTTTCCAGCAATTTCTGTTTTTATTTCAGATTTCCAGCATCTGTAGTTCTTATGGATTTTTGAGAATCTTTCTGCTATTCAAATCCTTAACTGTACTGGCCAGCAGTCTACAATGGGCCCAGGGTAATACTTTCGGTCCCTGAATTTAAACCTATCATGGCAGTCTGAATTCCGTTAATAGATCTGCAATATAAAGTAGTCGGAGTGCTGGTGAACATGTCAACTATCATTAATTGTCATAAAACTCATCACTAATCGTCTTTTAATGAAAGAAACCTCCTGTCCCCACCTGGTCTCTCCTACATGTTACTCTCGGCCTGTGGTTAACTCCTAACTGCCCTCTGAAATGGCCAGGCAAGCATCTCAGTTCAGTGATAATTAGGGATGGGCAACAAATTCAGTCTTGACTGTGATGCCTACATTCCACGAAAGAGTAAAAATTTAAAAAATTAAATTAAAATTTAAAATACTTTCACTTTCTCTCCTTGCCAGTGAGAACAGGTTTAACTTTTTTAGGTATTCTTCACAATCTAATGGTTTGATGCTATCTGGACCACAGGTTACATATCAGCATATAAATAGCAAATGAAAGCAGCAGCATAATACCTCAGTGACTTTGAACTGTGCCTCTTGCACCTCTTTCAGTCCAACAAACTCCTCATATTTCTCCCACATGGAATTGGTTGTGATTCGAATATGCTCTACAGCCTTTTTGCTTAAATCTTTGCTCAGTTCCACCCACTGCAGCTGCGTAGTGGTTTCATATGGAGTTTTGGAGATGGGTTTTTGGGTGGGCTGTGAGCAGTAAACTCGCACTCGAAGATTGTTGCTTCTTGCAACATGGAAGCAAGATACACGGGAACACATCACACTGAGCAGCTGCCTCTTCATCTCGGAGTTCACTTCAAAGGGATGTTATTCAGCCAGGTCTACAAGCAACAATCTGTGAATACAGAGACAAACATGACTTACAGACCTCATTCAGCAATGTGAATACTAACCAGCATTTAGATAGAATTTAGATAAAATGGCAAGTTGCTTCACAGAAACAATATCAAATAAAACATGACATCAAGCCACATAATGAGATATTAGGGCGGGGCCTTTGGTCAAGGGGTAAGCAAAAAAGGTTAGAAAAAGTGAGGCAGAGGTTTTAGAAAAGGCATTCCAATGTGTAGGCAGCTAAAGACCGTTCCCTCCACGACTACGTGGTCAGGTCCACACCCCCAAACAACCCACCCTCCAATCCTGGCACTTTCCCCTGCCACCGCAGGAACTGTAAAACCTGCGCCCACATCTCCTCCCTCACCTCTATCCAAGGCCCTAAAGGAGCCTTCCACATCCATCAAAGTTTTACTTGCTCATCCACTAATATCATTTATTGTATCCGTTGCTCCCGATGCGGTCTCCTCTACATTGGGGAGACTGGGCGCCTCCTAGCAGAGCGCTTTAGGGAACATCTCCGCTTTAGGGAACCCGCACCAATCAAGCACACCGCCCCGTGGCCCAACATTTCAACTCCATGCCGAGGACATGGAGGTCCTGGGCCTCCTTCACCACCAGACGCCTGGAGGAAGAACGCCTCATCTTCCGCCTCGGAACACTTCAACCCCAGGGCATCAATGTAGACTTCAACAGTTCCCTCATTTCCCCTTCCCCCACCTCACCCTAGTTTTAAACTTACAGCTCAGTAACTGTCCCCATGACTTGTCCGGACTTGTCCTACCTGCCTATCTCCTTTTCTACCTATCCACTCCACCCTCTCCTCCTTGACCTATCACCTTCATCCCCTGCCCCACTCACCCATTGTACTCTATGCTACTTTCTCCCCACCCCCACCCTCCTCTAGCTTATCTCTCCATGCTTCAGGCTCACTGCCTTTATTCCTGATGAAGGGCTTTTGCCCGAAATGTCGATTTCGAAGCTACTTGGATGCTGCCTGAACTGCTGTGCTCTTCCAGCACCACTAATCCAGAAGCTAAAGACAGTGTCAATGTTAGTATGATTAAAATTAGAAATGGTCAAGAAGCCAGATAATTTGGCAGATATCAGAGGTCTGTAAAGTTAAAGAAAATCACAAAGAAAGGGAGGGGAGAACATGAGCATTTTAAAAATTGAACTGTTAGTTGGGAGTCAATATAAGTCAACAAGTATAGAGGTGATTGATAAATATGAGAGTCAGTGTGTCAGTTCTGCTCCCTGTGTTCTTTAGATGACTTCTAGTATAAGGAGGGTAGAATGTGGAAGGGCAGCCAGGACAATATACTGAAACAGTCAAGTCTACAAAGGGGTGAATGAGATGATTTCAATAGAGCAATAGTGAAAGAGATTGAAATCGTAAATCATAGTAATTTTGCAAGTAGATGGTTAACATTCATCTTCGGGTGAAACAAGGTCACAAACAACCCTTTGCTGTTTGGTAATGAAAAGCAGCTCTCCCAATTACTCTCTACTCCACATATACCAATTCATCCATTCAAGGTTAAAAATCATACAACACCAAGTTATAGTCGAACAGGTTTATTTTGGAAGCACTGCTCCTTCATCAGGTGGTTGTGTAGTATAAGAGTGTAAGACTCTGTGTCTTATGATCTTATACTCCACAACCACCTGATGAAGGAGCAGCGCTCCGAAAGCTTGTACTTCCAAATAAACCTGTTGGGACTATAACTTGGTGTTGTGTGATTTTTAACTTTGTAGGCCCCAGTCCGACACCGGCATCTCCAAATCATGACTACTGTCGTCCATTCAAGGCATCGTCTAAAGAATGTAATTGAGTTGTTCGAGAAGCATGAACAATGTAAATCTTTCACTCGTTTGTTTGAAAACATCTCATTCACTTCAACAAGTTACTGTAAAAGGAAAGGAATAATTTGCTTTCAAATCTCACCAACATTCATTGACAGTTATGATTTAAGTCCTGTTCTATCATTGTATTGTTAAGGGTTCCACTATCTCGGCCATGGGAAATGCAGGGTTGTGGGGTCTGGGTGAGATGCTGGTCAGTGTGGATTCGATGGACCGAATGGCTTGCTTCCACACCGTAAGGATTCTATGAGACAATGCAACATCGCTGTTCCACACAATGAGACGACCAGTCACTTGCTACAGCTTCATACCTTTGCTTCATCAAACTCACACAACCCGCTCCGCGACAGAAGTCACAGGCCTTTGGGGTTGGGAGTAATTCACCTCGCGCTCCTCCGTGCGACAAGGCTGGCTCCTTTTTAAACATATATAGATCGCTCTCGGTGTGAGTGGCAATTGCAGCACAGATTCCTAGGCCCAGGTTGGAGTTTTTGTGCCGACTGCCGCATTCCTGCTGAGAGCCTCTGTCTCCCTCACCTACCCCCAACACCCCCCCCAGCTCCGACCTTTCACCCCCGGCTCTGACCTTTCACCCTCACTGCGATCACGGCGCCTCCGCTGAAAGGAACCGGTTTCCCTGGAAACCGCAGCCATCCTTCCCCCTCCCCCTCGCTCGCTGCCGCCCACCTTGACAACGGTCGTTTGCTACTCCCTCCCCACCCAGCACCCCCACGATCCCAGCGACATTGCAGCGAGCTGAAACCATTACATTTGAACTAATTTACGAGAGCCCCGCCCCGCCGCCCTCACCAACCGCAAACGCATCCACTCAGTTCACCATCCGCGTCAACCGATTCGTCCAAATCATTCCGGCAACTGACATCTCATATAGAAAGAAACCCGGCAGTCTCCCCTTCTGTTTAGAATGTGTTATTCGTACTTTTATTTCCAGTTATTGCCATTGCCACGGAGTGTCCGTTTCGGAATTAATTCTTTCGAAAGTGCGGGTGATAAACCAGTCACTGTATTTGCTCTCCGGATTGTCACTCCCCATCGCTCCCAGCAGATTCGCCTCTTTCATTCATTCTGATAATTCAGGCAGCTGGAAAACAGAGTTGCTTGTGAGCGCTCAGAATAAATGGACCAGGGCAAATCGTCGCAATGCATATATTTCTAGTCAGACTTTCCACTTTGCGCCTTGCGTGTTTTATTCCAGGAAATTAATGTGGTGTGGATTGTGTTGAATGTGCTGTATACTGAATGCAGAGTCAGTTGTTGGTGGAGGAGGCGCCTTTGTTCCATCTTGTGAGTGGAACCCTGGGTTAACATTCAAACTGAGGGGGAAAGAGCCATTTGGTAACAGAGAGAGGGTAGGGGAGGCTGGAGCAGGTCTGGACTCTGTGTCTGTGTGAGTTTGGCTCTGTGTTCAGTCTCCTCCTGAACCCTGGCTTCCTCTGTGTGTGAGTGGGGGTGGGGATGCCCATGGGAGAGATGCTGTTGTTATGGAGCCCACAGCCTGGTTCCTTTACTGACTGACTGGTGGTGATGGGCCTGCTCTGGAACAGCACACTGCAAATCCCCATCATCTAATCACACACACCATCACCTCTCTACACTGACATCACCACAGGAGCACAACAGAAATGATCCATCCTCTTAACTTGGTAATATACTTAAATATGTATGTTTTTCAGTTGCTCTATTCTTAAATGCTTAACCAGTCCAACTCCCGCTCCTCAGTTATAAATATTTGTTATACAATATGCTGATAGATGGAAGGAAACTCAAAGAACAACTTTAATTTTGATACATTTTGTCATTTATTTGCAGAGCTGATGTTTTGTTGAGGCTGCCAAAAGGATCCAAGTGTACTATGGCTGATGTGGTTTTTCAGCAAATAGTTGTGGAAAATTGAAAATTTAGTTCACAATTATTGTGCACGTATGCTGATTTGGCAGGCCAATGCTGCTATTACCATTGAGCTGGTTATGCTTATGTTTGTTCTGCTAAGCCAAGAGCTATCTCCCTGATATGTCATTGTTGGAGTTAAAAGTTAACTTGCAGTTTTGTGAATATATGATGAATGACACAGATAGAATTGGAGTCAGAGGCTTGTTGGTATTGATTTGTCATTTGGTTGCAATTAAATTTGTTCTTTGTTTTGTATGAAGGATGGTATTTAAAGCACCATTGAAAATGTGGTCAATGTCTTGCTTGCAGCATGAAGTTATACTTTTGCTAATGTGTTCTGTGTGTGGAGTATTTTTTTTCTTTATTCATACATGGAATGTGGGCATTGCTGGAAAATTACAGCATTTGTTGTCATCCCTAATTATCATTGAATAGAGTAGCTAGCAAGGCATTTCAGAGAGCATTAAGAGTCATCACATTGCTATCGATCTGGACTCCCATATAGGCCAACCAGGTTAGGATGGCAGGTTTTTCTTCCCTAAAGAAAGTTAGTGAATTAAATGCATTTTTGCAACAATCAATGACAGTTTTATATTCCAAATTCAAATTCTACCAGCTGCTGTAGTGAGATATGTCCCCAGAGCATTAGACTAGATTAGCCTAGTTCACAGACTTTATCACTACACTGCCATCATCCCATTGGTGCAAGCATTGGATTTGAAATATTTCAGACAGATTATTGTGTTGTTTATCTGACAATTACTGCTGTGCACACAACACTGAACTTGAAAATGTTTGTGGTACTGCACAATTTTATAGGCATTGCCCATGGATGTTTGTTTTATGCAGAAAACGTTGGATCTGGCATCCCTGGGTCAACACAGTGCTGTGCACAGACGATGTGCCTATGTGAATCACTTCACTTTGAATGTGGTTGATTATCACTTGGAGTTGCATCTGTCATTGCTAAAGAAAGGTTGTAGCTTTTGCAATTCCACTTTGCTCCATGAACATTCAGTTTTCAAGCCTTTTATTGATTACTGGCTGATCTTCCATGATATTGCTCTAGATTGGCTTATTGAATGACTGGGGCTGTTTGTACTGTTCAGCTATCAAGTCAGCCTGTTCTCAGAGCTGAAAATGTGTTGCTGGAAAAGCGCAGCAGGTCAGGCAGCATCCAAGGAACAGGAGAATCGATGTTTCGGGCATAAGCTCTTCAGGTTCTCAGACCACTGCTAAGGTGCTTTGCATCAAGAAGTTATTTCTGTTAGTAATTTCTTTGGCTTTTTTGGAACTAAACTGAAATGGAAGTGTTTAACTTTCTGATAGCTTCTGCCCTGAGGTAAAAGCCAGAAGACAAGTAGGAAACGCTTGGATTGATTATGTTCTATTGTTTCAGGGTATTCCATTCTGATATGTTTTGTGCAAAGTAAGATCTAATGAAAAATATAACATTGAGTTTATGCACTTCCAGATGTAGTTCTAGTATTTAAAAACATGTATTGCTGAATGTTCTACATGTCCCTTTCTTTGTTTGCAAAGCAAGTGGCTTAACTGCTTGTTCTGCAGCCAGTACCAGTGGCTGTGCCATTGAAACCCTCAGGGTTGCAAACGCAGTCCTGGCTGGCATGGTGTATTTAACTAACACATTTAACCTATGATATGAAATGGAGAAAGTCTTACTTTTATGTCAGATCACTTGTTATGTCTTTTATGAATATATGATTAGCTTGTTCCAAAACCTGTTTGAGTGCTGTCCTGACCAACCTCCCACTTGGGACCCCTGTAAACTTGAGCTTATCTGCAGGTGAGCTGCTCACTTCCTAACTCAACGGGTGTTATCACTCACCTGTTCGTTGACCTACGTGGTGGGCTCCTAGCAATCACCAGTTTTTAAAACTCTAATCCTTGTTTTCCAATCTCTCTATGGTCTGTCTCCTAACCATCTTTGTCAACCACTTTCAGCACAACAATCCTTTGATACCTCTGTACTTCCCCCAGTCTAGCCTTTGGACAGCCCTTTTTAATACACTCTACCTTTGGCAGCCATGCCACTGCCTGGGCCTGAAGTTCTGAAATTCTTTATCTAAACCCCTGGAGTAATCTCTGCTTCTTTCAGATGCTCCTTAAAACCTATGTGACCAAGATTTTTCACTTGACTTTATATTGCTTTATGTGGCTTCATGGCAAATTTCATTCGATAATGCTCCTGCAAAGAACTGAGAGATGTCTATTGTTTTTGCTGTGGCAGGGTTAAGTTTCCATAATGTCATCCCATGAATAATTATTTGAAACAGCAACGGATTTAGTCTTGAAACACTCAGAATTTTGACTGTATGAAAGGAGACAAACTCACTTTTCTTTTAGATTAGATTCCCTACAGTATAGAAGCAGGCCCTTTGGCCCAACAAGTCCACACCGACCCTTCAAAGAGTAGCCCACCCTGACTTTATATATTTACCCTATATTTACCCCTGACTAATGCAACTAACACTATGGGCAATTCACCTGGCCTGCACATCTTTGGATTGTGGGAGGAAACCGGAGCACCCGGAGGAAACCCACACAGACATGGGAAGAATGTGCAAACTCCACACAGAGAGTTGTCTGAGGCAGGAATTGAACCCGGTTCCCTGGCACTGTGAGGCAGCAGTGCTAACCACTGAGCCACTGTACCGCCCACTTGACCAATAACATTTGCAAAATACTTAAACATGTGGCAATTCTTATGTGGCAAGTTGTCAATAACTAGTTCAGGAAGCTCTAAGTTGAGCCCATGTATTTTTCTACAAGGAAGTCAAATTGTGGAATGGACAAAATTGTGCACCAGTTGAGTGCATATCCTAATTGTAAACATGAGTTATCTGTTAGATCGTAGGAGCAGTTTGCACCTCCATGCTCAGATTTTAGAAGGAAGGAACTGGGTTCACAAAGGAAGGAATAAATATAGTTCATAAAATTTAAGTTAAAAGTTAAAGATAAAAATGCCAAAGCATTTCCCTGGATTTGTCAGTGTTTGAAGTTGTGATATGTTAAGGATCCTTGCAAATTACCATTCTGTTTTTCTGGTAAGTGATGAGTTTGAACTCTCTGGGGATTTTATATATTCAGTGACCAAGGTGATACTTTCGTTTCATGGCAGCAATGTTGAAATCTGAAAGGTCTGCAGCGAGTTCTCAAGTTCTGCAAGCAGTCATAATTAAACAGAGGATCAATAAACAGGAGTGCAAGACAAATGTGGGATATTGACATGGATTTAATTGTGGGATAATTTAAATTGTCCAATTAGTGCATCTTCCTGGGTTTGTTCCCATTCTGATATCTTGTTATAGAGTCATAGAATTGTACAGCTTTGAAACAGATCCTTCGGTCCAACCAGTCCATGCTAACCGTAATCCTAAAATCATCCTATCCCACCTGCCTGTGCTGGACCCACATTCTTCCAAACGTTTCATGTATTTATCTAAATGTCTTTTAAACATTGTAACTGTGCCCGCATCCACCACTTCCTCTAGAAGTTCATTCCACACGTGAACTACTCTCTGTGTTAAAAAAAAAATTTGGTCCTCATGTCTTTTTAAAATCTTTCTCCTGTCCCCTTAAAAATATGCTCACTAGTCTTGAAATCCCTCACCCTCGAGAAAAGATACCTGTCATTTATCTTATCTGTGCTCCTCATTATTTTATAAACCTTCATATAGACACCTCTCAACCTCCTAAGCTCTGGTGATAAAAGTTCCAGCCTATCTAGCCTTTATTTATAAGTCAAGCCCTCAATTCCCAGCAACATCCTGATAAATCTCTTCTGAACCCTCTCCACTTTAATAATGTCCTACCTATAACTGGGAAACCACAACCAGACACAGTACTCCAAAAGCAGCCTCACCAATGTCCCGTACAACCTCAATATAATGCTCCAACTCCTATACACAAACACCTGAGCAATGAAGGCAAGTGTGCTAAACACCTTCTTTACCACTCTGTCTACCTGTGACGCAAATCGTTTTTTGACCTTTTCAAGTTTTTCCTGTATGATTCAAGCATAGTAATGTTTAATGTGCTGAAGGAAACTCCACACAGTCAGGTGCAATAGTTGACAAGTATACCATCTAAAACGAAACATATTTATTACAACTTAAGTATATGCTACTGTGATTCAAAACTGATAGTACATTCGGTCATTCAGGCACCGCAATAGCATTAATGTCATAAGGAACTGAATGCTCTCTAGCTCAGTTTAGCACAACACTGAAAAAAACATGAGCTAGTTCAAACACAGCAGTGTGTTGCTACCAGGTGACATTGCTCAGTCTGCCTAAACTTTTCACCCAATGTCTTTGCACCACACTGTGCTGAGTGAATCCTGCCCATTCAAGGCACCGTTGACTTGTTCAGTAAGATCATGAATAATGAATGGTCTGTGACAATTTTCCATCTGTTTTTATTACAGTTGCTACTGTGCTCCCTATTGAGTAAATTACAATGGTTAGGTAAGCCTTGTCACATACTGGAAATAGATTAAATTGGTTAAGTATCTCAAGTGCAATACTTTTGTTTTATTTGGTTATGAGCTGAAAATGTGTTGCTGGAAAAGCACAGCAGGTCAGGCAGCATCCAAGGAGCAGGAGAATCGACGTTTCGGGCATGAGCCCTTCAGGAATGGTTATGTTTGGTTATACCCACTCAGCATGGTCAATGAGCAACTACATATCTCAGCACCACGTCTGGTTTTGACACATTTTGTGATTCCAACATCTGGCTGAAGCAGAGCAGTACTTTGTCTCATGACTTGTCAACTTACCATTAAACTGACCTGACTTGTGAAGAACATGTACAGCTGACGCTCAACTTGTTCTCCTAACCTGTCACCCTGTAATCATGCAAATTATCCTTGGTAGTAATCTTCCTAACTCAAAAAATATTTAGATCAGTAGATTAGATCAAGTCCCAAATACTTCAATTTCAGGGATATAATATTAACAACCAAGCACAGCTTGTAAAGAAATGTCAGAGAATTCCAGAAAGGTTACCATCTTATGGATTTTTATTTCCTGCTGGAGTCTATTCCCCAGTGGCACAACTCCATATCTTGAACTCTGTAATTCAGATGATGTTAAAAGATTGTATCTAATGAGACTGTCCTGTTGATATGTAGTATATAACACTGATTTGATTTTTGTTTCTGTTTTCAGGAATAGCAGGATGGGTCTGGACTTTGATGTGAAAACATTTTGTCACAACCTGCGTGCAACCAAGCCTCCTTATGAGTGCCCGGTGGAGAGCTGTCGGAAAATCTACAAAAGTTACAGTGGCATTGAGTACCACTTGTACCACTATGATCATGACAACCCCGCTCAGCAAACCCCAGTGCGGAAGCCTAAGAAGAAGGGGCGTAACTCGCGGACGGGCACACAGCAGTCTCCGAACCCGTCGGAGATCTCCCAGTCACCGACCCGAGAGATGCTGACATATGCTCAGGCGCAGCGCTTGGTCGAGGTGGACATTGAAGGACGGCTGCACAGGATTAGCATTTTTGATAATCTGGAGGTGCTGTCAGAGGATGACACGACAGCAGAGGATATTGTTGAGTGCAACAGCAACAAGGAAAACGCAGAGACTCCGACGGCAACCCCGAAAGCCAACAAGCACAAAAACAAGGATAAGCGCAAGGACTCCAGCCATAACACCAGTGCTTCTGCTACCAAACTGCCTGAAGTGATCTATCGTGAAATTGACCACAGTGCGTCAGATGCTCCTCCCCGCCCATTGTCGTATTACCGTTACATTGAAAAGTCTGTAGAGGAATTGGATGAGGAGGTTGAATACGACATGGATGAGGAGGACTATGTTTGGCTGGACATCATGAATGAGAAAAGGAAAAACGAAGGAGTGAACTTTATTCCACAGGAGGTGTTTGAGTACCTCATGGATCGGCTGGAGAAAGAATCCTACTTTGAAAGCCACAACAAAGGAGACCCAAATACATTGATCGATGAGGATGCCGTCTGTTGTATCTGTAATGATGGCGAGTGCCAAAATAGTAATGTGATTCTTTTCTGTGATATGTGTAATTTGGCTGTCCACCAGGAATGCTATGGAGTCCCCTATATCCCTGAGGGCCAGTGGCTCTGTCGTAGGTGTCTGCAGTCTCCTTCACGGGCAGTAGATTGTGCATTATGTCCCAACAAGGGTGGTGCATTTAAACAGACAGATGATGGGCGATGGGCACATGTAGTCTGTGCCCTGTGGATCCCAGAAGTCTGCTTTGCAAACACTGTTTTCTTAGAACCAATTGACAGTATTGAACACATCCCACCAGCGCGTTGGAAGTTGACTTGTTATATCTGTAAGCAACGAGGGTCGGGGGCATGTATCCAGTGCCACAAAGCCAACTGTTACACAGCATTTCATGTGACCTGTGCACAGCAAGCGGGACTGTACATGAAGATGGAGCCTGTGCGGGAAACTGGTGCGAACGGCACCTCATTTAGTGTACGCAAAACGGCGTACTGTGACATTCACACACCACCAGGGTCAGTACGTAAGCCTCCTGCTCTTTCCCATAGTGAAGGCGAGGAGGAGGAGGATGATGAAGGAGAGGACGGGAAGGGGCCCAGTTCAGAGAAAGTGAAAAAGGCCAAAGCCAAGTCGAGGCTAAAAATGAAGAAAGCACGGAAGATCTTAGCAGAAAAACGGGCTGCAGCGCCTGTAGTTTCAGTACCTTGTATTCCACCTCATAGGTAAGTGTGTTTCAGAGTGTGCACTTTGTAATGGATAACTTGTTAGTCTGTGAATTGGATCTGAGCTGTTATAGGTAGTTGTCAGCTATGACTAAATAATACAAAGCTGTCTCAGTAGGTATTAGACTTCAAGGGGTTAACTTGTTATGCTAATCAGGGAGGGGTGGTTTGAAAATGCATACCAAAGTCCCCATGAGTGAGGGCAGTGTGTGATCTTTCTCATGACATGTACATTTTATTTAACATCCTTGGACATTTGCTGAACTAACAGTTGTTAATGATGCCTGTTTTTAATAAAACAGTATTTTTACGTGAATTGAAACAGATAGTCGTATTGGAGGAGAGAGTTAATATTTGGAGTAAGTACTGGACAGCACATGTTCCAATGTGTATTACAGGAGATTTTAGCTGTGGATGGAATAGGCTAATGTCAAACAGTGACTGCATTGGGAGAAGAGCCTGTCAGGAGTTACTAAATCTGGCAGTGTGAAGGAGATGAATAAGTGCACACCAGTTGAAATAAATTTATCCCAAGAGACATGGGATTGATGATGGTATCTATGTTGGCATTAATTTACTTCCTCACTCTGGCTCGATAACTCTGAGCTAAATTTGACAGAAAATATCAGCAGCAGCAGCAGACAGGATACTACTGACAGTTTTCCAAATTAAAATTGCAAGTCATCAATTTAGTGTTTTTAAGGATGCATTTCAAAAAAATGTTGCTGTCTGTTAGCTGTTACTACATCTAGGGATATAGTTGGCAGAGCAAAACAGTTACCCTTAAGGCTATGTTTATACCTTTGCGAGTGGCCATTACAGAGCACTGGGGAGCAATTTTTAATAGCATGTTAACCTCATAATTATAACTAAACTTACCCACTGGCCCTGAAAAGCTAACTATATATTTGTGCAATGTTATATTTCTGTCTAAAGCTAAATAAATTTTGCATATTTCAAAAAAGACTTAAAAGAAACTCCTTTTTTGCATATTTGCATGGACTAAGATGGAGTCTAAAACAATCATAATTGTGTAGAACTTCATTGAAAATTTGAATTAAAAGTGAGGTGATTCACCACAGCATAACCAGCCTCCCCTCTAGCCAAGCTGTTCCAGTACAGTTACAACACTGTTATCAACCTAACAATATGGAAAATTGTGCAGCTACATCCTATACACAAAAACCAAGATAAATTCAACCTGATCAGTTACCACCGTAAGAGTCTAATGTCAGTTATCAGCAAGGTAAACAAAGGGGTTGTCAATTGTGCTATCAAGCAACACTTTCAAAGAAATGTAACGGTGTTACAATTGAGCAAAGATAACTACAAAGAGATGAGGGAGGATCTGGCTAGAGTTGATTGGAAGGGGAGCCCAGGTCCTAAGATGGTGGAGCAGCAATAGCAGGAGTTTCTGAGGATAATTAATTCAGGAGGCACAACAGAAATTCATCCCAAGGAAGAAGAAATATACTAAGGGGAGATTGAGACAACTGTGACTGACACAATGTGTTAGGAACAGCATAAAACCAAAAGAACAAACATATAATTGGTAATGATTTGTGGGAATCCAGAGGATTCGGAAGTCTTTAAAAGCTAGCAGAGGACAAGTTAAAAAAATACTAAGGGTGGAGAGATAAAAAATGAGGTTAAGCCAGCAAGTAATATAAAAAAAATTGGAAGAGCTTTTCTCAGATATGCGAAAGGAAAGAGACCAGAAACCGGACTGCTGGAAACTAAGGTTGCAGAAGTCGTAATGGGGAACTAAGAAATGGCAGAGGAACTGATTAGGTACTTTGCATCAGTTTTTGCATTGGAAAAAGCTGTAGAATAGAAGCAGAAATTCAAGAGGATTAGGGAGTGAGGTGGCTATCACTAAGGAGAAAGTGCACAGGAAGCTGAAAGGCCTAATGGTACATTAGATAGAAAAAAATCTAACCTATCTAATAAATCTCCTGGACCGAATGGATTACGCCACACCGTTCTGGAGGAGATAGCTAAGGAGATCATGGATGCATTGGTAGTGATCACTGGTCAGGGAGCATCCCAGAGGACTGGAAAATGGCTAATGTAACACCTGTGGTTAAGAAGGGAGAGAGGCAGGAGAAAGGAACGTACAGGTCAGTTACCCTGACCTTGGTTGTTAGTAAGATTTTAGAGTCCATTATTAAGGATGAGGTTGTGGAGTGAAGTGCATGGTAAAATAGGGCTGAGTCAACCCGGCTTTATCAAGGGGAGGTCATGGCTGATAAATCTGTTGGAGTTCTTTTGAGGAGGTAACAAGCAAATTAGACAGAGGAGAGCCATGGATGTGATATATTTGGATTTCCAAAAGGCCTTTGACAAGGTACTGCACAGGAGGCTGCTAAATAAGGTAAGAGCCCATGTTGTTAGGGGCAAGGCAGTAGTGTGGATAGAGGATTGGCTGACTGGCAGAAGCAGAGAATGGGAAGCGAGGGTGGGAAGCCAGTGACCAATGGACTCCTGTAGGAGTCAGTGTTGGGACCACAAATATTCACATTATACATTAATGACCTGGACGAAGAAACTGAGGGCATTGTTATGAAGTTTGCAGATGACATTGATATAGGTGGAGGGACACGTAGTCTTGAGGAGGCAGGGAGGCTGCAGAAGGAATTGAACAAACTAGGAGAGTGGGCAAAGAAGAGAGTATCTTGTCATCATCCCATGGCATTCAGTGGTATCACCATTGCTAAATCTCCCAAGATCTGTGGGATTACCATTGATCAAAGACTGAAGACCAACAGCAGTCATACAAATGGGCGGCACGGTGGCACAGTGGTTAGCACTGCTGCCTCACAGCGCCAGAGACCCGGGTTCAATTCCCGCCTCAGACGACTCTCAGTGTGGAGTTTGCACATTCTCCCCGTGTCTGCGTGGGTTTCCTCCGGGTGCTCCGGTTTCCTCCCACAGTCTAAAGATGTGCAGGCCAGGTGCATTGGCCATGCTAAATTGCCCGTAGTGTTAGGTAAGGGGTAGATTTAGGGGTATGGGTGGGTTGCGCTTCGGCGGGGCGGTGTGGACTTTGTTGGGCCGAAGGGCTTGTTTCTACACTGTAAGTAATCTAATCTAAGTAATCTAATCTTAAAAAAAATACACTCTACAAAAGCAAGACAGAGGCTAGGAATTCTGTGGTAAGTAATTCACCTGTCTGCCCAGAGTCTGTCCACCATCTATAAAGTGCAGGTCAGGAGGGGGATGGAGTTGCCTGGAAGGGTGCTGTTCCAATGACACTCAAGAAGCTTGACACTATACAGGATAAAACAGCCTGCTATATTGCAACCCATCCAGCACCTTCACTATTCACTCCCCTCACCTCAAATGCATAGTGGCAGTCAGGTGTACTGTTTACAAGATAACTGCAGAATTCATCAAGGCTCCTCCAACAGCACTGTCCAAACACATGACTTCTCCCACCGAGAAGGACAAGGGCAACAGATGCATGGGAAAACCAGCTGCAAGTTGCTCTCCAAGTCACACAGCATCCTGACAGAATCATAACACTATTCCTTCAACATTGCTGATTCAAAATCTTGGAGCTCTGTTCTGAGTAGTACTGTGGATGTGCCTACACCCTAAGGAGTGCAGTGCTTCAGGAAGGCAGCTGACCACTGCATTCTCAAGCGCAATTGTGGATGGGCAATAAATGCTGGCTTAGACCATGTCGCACATATGAACAAATAAAAAAGGAATTACCTTGTTGCTATCTGAGAAGATTTCAATAGTTGACCTGTTTACTGATGTCCATTTGACTTGGCAGCAGAGTTAAATTGTGATCAGGAGACAAGAAAACCTTGCCATAAGAATTGCTAGATCTTTGAGGGCTGCTTTCTTTGAGGTCAATGGCACATGCTTTTATTTTAACTGCAAAACCTTTTAGCTGAATGAAACTTAGGATTGTGATATTTAAACACTTGAAAGTCCTGGGTGACTTTCATCTTCACAGAAATTGAGATAATCAAATTGGCAGAGGAAGAATTCAGAGTATATTTGGGACAGTTTCTAGAACAATATGTTGAATGAAGTCATCTGGTGCTGTGTAATGAGGCAGATTTAAGAAATGCTGTTGAAATGAAAGTTCCCCTTGGAAACAGTGACCATAAAGTGGTAGAACTTGGTATTCAGTTTGGGATGTGCAGGCGAGGTGGATTAGCCATGGGTAATACAGGGTTACAGGGATAGGGTAGAGGGGTGGGTCTGGGTAGGATGCTGTTTTGGAGGGCAGTGTGGACTCAATGAGCCAGATGGCTTCTTTCCTCACTGTAGGGATTCTATGAGAAAGGCACGTGTCCTGAATGTCTTAACTACCTTATTAAACTGCTCTGCCACTTTCAGAGATTAATGGACATGGACCCTGAGATTCCTCTGTTCCTCTGAGCTTCCTAATGTCCTACTGTTCATTGAGTAGTCTCTTCCAAAGTGTATCACCACACTTAGCACGGTTAAATCCCATCTGACCAATTCTTTATATCCTCCTGTAACTGAAGACCTCCTTCCCCGCTTTTAACCATCTGGCCAATCTGTGTGTCATCTACAAACATACTTCTTATTCCAACCCTGTACACATATTCTCATTTCTATCATTTATATACATCACAAGCAATAAGGGGCCCCGCACTGACCTCTTTATTATGCCACTGGATACCAGCCTCCAGTCACACAAGTAGCTTTCTACCATCGCCCTCTGTCTCGTGCCACTGCACCAATTTTGGATAATAATGGCAGAGGATTTGAATAAGTACTCTGCAGGAGTTTTCACATAGAAACCAAGAATAGCACTTCAAAATTACTAAACAATCAAGGCACCTTCACTGATGTTTTCTTTGCAGATTGAAGGAATTAAAATCTGTATTGCAGGGTGTATTTTCTTGTCTCCCAATACAGACAGAAGGGAGGAGACAAAGAGAGCTAAGCCTTGGTGAAAGGCTCATTGCTGTCAATACTTCTTCATTTTTCATCAGATTAAGTGCTCTGTTCTCACCTTAAGGAAGACCACACCCATTTCAGTTACTTGTCAGTGCAGAGCTGCATGTTGCTATATTATAACGTGTAACTTCATAATATTTCCCTGACTAAGGGATTCCGATCTTCTGTATCCTTTCAGATTAATGTAATTGAATTAATTTGTAAGATTGCCCTCTTTAATGTATTATATTTTCCCAATAGGATAAGTGGGGTGAAAGCTATGGAACCATTTAGGAGATAGTTAGACACTGATCAGAGATGTAGGTTTTCTGTGGAGAGTTGGAATACGAGATGGACTAACTTGTCCATCCTTTTGGTTTGTCATTTTTTCTTCTGTCCGTCTACTTCACTATAATAATGACACCTAGAGGAATCACAATTTTAAGTTGCTTTGCTTATGTATCTATCTCACCAATTAAAAATAATGCACTGCCTTAATTGCCTGTTTTTCATTATGACTGTAGCAATATTGAATACAGTAATGGATATAATGAAGTGATATGTGTTTGTGAGAAATTATTTCTTGTCTGTTAGCAATGCATGCTGTAGTAACTTGTATGCTTCTACAGTGAAATTGATAGGATTTAAATTGATTTCTAAAAGAGCATTGTAGTTGTAGGTTTGTGCTGGTGAGGGTCAGTTAGTGATTAAATGCTGTGCAAACAAGACCTTTTTTTGGCAATAGTGTAAGAGTATGATTGACGTAGAGGAGGAAGAGATAGTATAGAACAGTCATTATAGAGGACTGGATTATGATAATGATTGAATCAAATAAATGCATCTGCAGAAGTTAATGTCGCCAGGCACTCATTCTCACAGTCCAGTTCCCTACAATGACTGTGCAACTTTGTCATTTCCTTTAGTACAGTCATACTCTTACACTGGCTTGTCAAATATCAAAAAAAAAGTGAGCTAGGCAAGACAGAATTCAACTGCAAGTAACTGCAGTAAACTTAGCCTATAGTTACATTGATCATTAATGTGTGTATATTATATTATGTTATGTTAATAACCTTATTCTAGCTTCAGCAAGAACAGGAAAACAATTCAACGGAAATGTGAAATGAACAGGGGTGTTCAAACCCTGTGGTTTAAGGTTTAGCCCATGACTGCCCATGCTTAGGTTGGTGAGAGCTGAATAGAGCAGACTGCCTGCCTTTGTGGCTTGTGCCATGATTGATATTGCGGATGTGGTTGATGGAAATTCAAAAAAGGGTTAAAATTAAAACCCAGTACAAGAGGAGACAATGAAGCTCACTGTGAAAATGACAGTTGTGCAATCTTCAAAATACAGATGGATGTTGTACACACTGTTCAGCAACACGGCAGGGCAGTGGCACCAACTTTTTTCTCTGTATGAATGTTCAAATCATTGGGAGAGTTAAAAAAAGCAAAACCTGTGATTTGCTTGTGCCGTTGTGCTTGAAAGGACTTGTGGAAGTGTAGCTAATTTTCTTGTTTTTATTACAAATGCACTTTGGGAAAAGCCTGGTGTAGATGCGTTGGTTAATTTTAATATGTGTAATATTTACTGTACATATCCATACATGCCCTTGGAATGTGAACTATAATGGCAAGGATACATTTTATTGCCCACCTATTGTTGCCTTGAAATTACTGATGGGGCCTTCTCTTTGAATTGTGTCGTCCTTGGATTGGTAGTGTTGCCATAATGGTGTCCCATAGAAGTGGCTGACCAACTGCCTAGTACAAGGTTGAGAGTGTGTTGGGAGTGGCATGTTTTTTGGCCAATATCCAAGTGAAATATTTGATCAAAGAAAGAGCCAATGAAGGAAAATAAGAGCAAAATCGACAACTTGTGAAAAGTTTCGTATGATTGTTGTGTCAGCTTTGAATGTGAACTAGAATTATAGCCCAGCTCTAGCACACTGATTATAGCGACAATTCTCAAAATTTAACCATCACTTCGAGTATTCCAGAGAACAAAGGCGTAGCAATAAATGCTGAATTTCTTAAGTAGATGTTTAGAATTTTATGGAGCAGTAGATTTCACATGGTATGCGTTTTTGTCCTTTGTTCGGTGTTAACACTAGCATCTGTAGTAAAGAATCCTCCCCCTTCCTACCCAATTCCATTACTTTCAAGCAGCTTGCTTTGAAAGTATGTTTCTAGAAAGATGATAATATTATCTTAAAATTTAGGATCTTAATAGGAGACACAATCGCTGTGAAATACTACGAGTTATAATGCATATGTCTTGTTAAGCTGAATGTTATATCAAGCCTTTTAAAACACAGAATCATAAAGCATAGAAGGAGGTGATTTGAATCTGTTGTGTTTGTGTTGTTCATTGACTTTTTTGCTTTTCAAATATCTGTAGAACTGCTTGGACAGCAGCTCTCCTAAATGTTATATTTTTTTCCCTGTTACTCTGTGTTACTCCACACGGTGCATAATGAATCATTGATCAGCTGAAATGTCAGGCGACCTCAGTGTTGGGAAGCTACCCCATGGAGCTTTTAATTGGTGTTAGAGTATCAGGAATATGATTCACATCCTCTCCCATTGGAAGTGCCTAGCTCCGCCACCTCTCTTCATCCTCCAGAAATTTAGTGGCGGAGAGAAACAGTTATCTATTGTGAAGAAAAGAAGAGGATTGGAAGAATGGCTCCTGATCTGTAGCAGGCAAAGCAGGCTCACCAATACTGGTAACCTAGGTCACAGTATGAGCTGGAGTATAATAGAGGGGAGGGTTGAGAGAACTTTATTTATAGGACCTTTTTCTTATGTCTTTACTGTGACAGACTCTCGATCTCAGTGAGGGTATGTCCTCTGTGCTTACTGTGAATAGTTCAACAGCAATGCACAACCTAATGTCTTCAAAGAATATGGAGAAATCAGAGCTATTTATTCTGGTCTTTTCACTGACTACTCACTGATATTATATCGTATCTGTAACATCATCTGTTTATGCTGATGAAGCTTTTATGTTCCATTCTCAGTATGCATTAATTACTATCATTTTAAATAGAAATAAACATGTTATATCCTATTATTTATTTTTAGGTTAAGTAAGATTACGGGTCGACTATCTATTCAGCGTAAGAGCCAATTTATGCAGCGACTTCACAGTTATTGGACGTTAAAGCGACAGTCAAGAAATGGTGTCCCACTCCTTCGGCGGCTGCAGTCCCACTTGCAGTCTCAGCGAAATGCAGAGCAGGTACACGTGCTGTTATGTGGTTTGACCAGGTAACAAACTTAATCTGTAATGATAGCTAGAGCTACCAGTTAGAAATGACAAATGATTTGAAACATCAACATGTTTTCTTGCACTCATTACTGTTGCAGTGATTAGGGGCAAGCAGGAAGTAGAAAAAAGCTCATTCGTTGGCCCTTGTTCACCTATTGTTTAGATTTTATTCAGAACAAACGCTAAGCTAATTTTTATTCCCTCTCTGCCCTGATGCAAAGTTAGTATTCTTTCAGCAAGAAATAGCAAAGTTTAATTTTTCATCTCATAGCTAAAATACAATTGAACCAGGTTGCCAAACTTTGTTTCCTTTATGTCATAGAATCAGAGAGTCTCTACTGTGTGGAAACAGGCCCTTCGGCCCAACAAGTTCATACCAATTCTCCAAAGAGTAACCCATCCAGACCCATTCCCCAACCCTATTATTCTATATTTACCCCTGACTAATGTGCCTAACCTACACAACCCTGAACACTATGGGCAATTTAGCTTGGCCAATTCACCTTACCTGCATATCTTTGAACTGTGGGAGGAAACTGGAGCACCCAGAGGAAACCCACGCAGACAATGGGAGAATGTGCAAACTCCACACAGTCAGTCGCCTGAGACTGGAATTGAATCTGGGTCCCTGGCGCTGCGAGGCAGTAAGGAAATGTGGAAGTATTTAATACTGTTTTCTTTTTAACTTCAGAGAGAGTCAGAGGAGAAAAATTGTGCGTTGAAAGAACAGCTGAAATCGTGGCAGCGACTGCGACATGACTTGGAAAGAGCACGGCTGCTAGTGGAACTAATCCGTAAACGAGAAAAGTTAAAGCGAGAGGAGGTTAGGCAGCTCTTTAATTTAAATAACCGTGTGGTCTGTTGTAATGCTAAGTAGTTTTCGTATGTACGGATTCATTTTAACTTTTAAGTTTTGTTATGTGTCTGTAGTTTGAAAAACCAGTTTCAAGGTAAACAAAATACTTAACACAAATGACTGAGGTTGCTTTGTGACCGAATAGAGGTCCTTACATTTATCAAAGGGTTTGATAAGGCAGATACGGAGAATATTGTTTCCACTTGTGATAAATACTTGCTGGAGGGATCATAGGTCTAAGGTAGTCACCAGTACATTCATCAGAGAATTCAGAAGAAATCTGTTTACCCAGAGTTCTGAGAATTGTTAACTTCCTACCGCAAGTAGTTGAGACGCATAGCTTGGATACCTGAAAGAGGAAATTAGGTAAGCACATGAGTGAGAAAAGAAGAGGTTGTACTGATGACTTAGACATTTTAGATGTTTGTGCTGCAGACTCCCAAGTAATTCTGTCTGAATAATTGGCTCAATTGTGGGGAATCCCTTTTTAAATATAGCGAATATCACTTCATTAATTATTACTGTTAATATATTCTAGCCATGTCTCATTAATAACATCAGTTCATCTGTTAAATGGAAATGAGGTGAGCCAATAGATGAAGTGTCATTGGGAAAACACTTGGTGTGACTGCGGAAATGGATGATGAACAATCCAGAGTGAGGATAATTAATGGGGAAAATGGGGTCAGAACAATCTCGTTCAGTAATTGGAGTCAAAAATTGGCAGGCAAAACAATAGCTAAATAATAGGTTTCCTTTAAAGAAGAAGTCACTCCGGCACAGTCTTCACATATTGCTTCGAAAAGGAAAGGTAGGGCGAACAAATCCAGAGTTGCCTCGGTAACAAATGAGAGAGAAATTATGACGAAGAAAACATGCGCGTGTGACTGATGTCTGATAGAGAATGCAATTGAGAACCCGCTGAATCCAAAAGGTTCGTAGAGTGGCAGTAAAAAAAAGACAAATGAGGAAAACAAAGGGAGCATGAAAAGAGACAGTGGAACCCAAATATATTCTATAGACATTTGGATATATGAATATTACAAAAGTGGTAAAAAGAATGACAATTAGGTGCCAAAAAGGGGATGTACATGTATGCAGAGGTCATGATTGATGCTAAATTTAATACTTCAATTCCATCTTCACCAGGCCATGGTGAGAAAGGGGGAAATTCAGTTGCCAGAGTGTTTAAAATTGACAAGAAGTACATATTGGCTCAGCCATTTTACTTAAGTGCTGATAAGACGCCAAAATCATACATTTTTACTCATTTGAAAGTATGTGGGCTTCAGTAGCTATGCATACGTTTATTACGCTAATTGCCCTAAAGAAGGAGGTGATGATGTGCCTTCTTGAACTACGGCAGTCCTTTGGGTAAAAATGCATTCAAAATGCTGTTCGGTAAAGAGTTCCAGGATTTTAATCAGCGACTGTGAAGGAACAGTGATATAATTTCAAGTCAGGATTGGGTGGAGCTAGGAGAGGAAGTTATATTTATTGCCCTTGTCTGTCTAGGTGGTAGAGGTCATGTGTTTTGTAGGAACTTTGGTGAGGTGTTGCATTGCATCTTGTAGAAGATGATGTACCACACAGCTGGTGAAGGGAGTGAATGTTGAAGTTGGGCTGCTGTTCCTGGATGGTGTTGAGCTTCTTGCTTGTTATTTTAGCTGCTCGGCAACAAGTAAATGGAAAGTACTCTGCCACACTCCTGACTTGTGCATCAGAAGTGATGGAAAGACTTTGGAAACAGGAGATGAATTAGCCTCCACAGAATTCCTGGCCCCTGACCCGTTTTTGTAGAAAGTTTTATGAGACGCCATTCCATTTTCACAGTTTCTCTGTTGCATCTATTTTGATAATGCCATCTTCTGCAGGGGTCTCAGAAATAGAATCATTGAATCATAGAATCCCTACAGTGAAGAAGTAGATCATTCTGACCATCGATTCCACACACCCTCCAAACAGCATCCCACCAGACCCACCCCACCCTTCTCCCTGTAACCCTGTGTTTCCCATAGTTAACCCATTGAGCCTGCACATCCCTGGACACCATGAGCAACTTAGCATGGCCAATCCATCGAACTTTCACATCTTTGGACTGTGGGAGGAAACTAGAGCACTCTGAGGAAACCCATACAGAACATGCAAACTCCACACAGACAGTCGCTGAGGCTGGAATCAAACCCGGGTCCCTGGTGCTGACAGGCAGCAGTGCTAATCACTGAGCCACCGTACCGCCCGTACATCCACTTTTTTCCTTGATGTGGATTCCCCACTACTGTGGTTGACAGGGCCCTTAGATGGGCCGAACCCATTTGCCAAACCTTTGCCCTCATCCTTTCTTTTTCCTCCCACAACACAAATAGAGTCCTTCAAGTCTTCACGTTCCACCTCACCAGTATCCACATCCAGAGGATCATAAGCTGCCATTTCTGCCACCTTCAGTGGGATGCCACCACAGACACTCATTCCCCTCTCTTCCCTTGTCAGCACTTTGCAGGGATCGTTCCCTCTAGGACACTGTGGTGCACTCCACATCCACTCCTAACACCTCTCAGCCCCACGGCACCTTCCCATGCAATTACAGAAGGTGCAACACTTGCCCATTTACCTCCTCCCTCCTCATGGTTCCAAACACACCTTCTAGATTTACCTGCATTTCACTCAATCTAGTCTACCCACAATATCGTCTGCTGTACACTGGGAAGCCGAACTGCAGACTGGGTGACTACTTTGCAGTTCTGCCTATTAAAAATGACCCCGAGTTTCCAATTGCCTGCCACTTCAACACACCACCATGTTCCCTGGCTAACATTTCTGTTTCAGGCCTGCTGTACTTCTCCAGCGGGATTTGGTGCAAGCTGGAAGAAAAGCATCTCATCCACTGGTTGGGAAGCTTATAGCCTTCAGGACTCAATACCTATCAAGTTCACTTGACCATCTGCTTCCATGTCCTTGACCCAGGCTACACCCCAGGCCCTGCCCTGACATGGACTGTTTTCAGCACAGCCAACTCCATTCCATTTACTCATTGTTCCATTATCAGCTTTCCATCTTCCCTGGCTTACTGTCAACTATCCCTTTGTCTGCCTAACTTTCTTTCTCGCTCTGTCAGGATTCCATTTCCATCTATCAGCTCACTATTCCCCTCCCCCCCCCCCCCCCCATCCCCTCCTTGTCATCAGTATAAATACCATCTTCTCCTAGCTGCTGTCAGTTCTGAAGAAGGGTCACTAGCTTCGTAAAGTTATCCCTACTTTCTTTCTGCACATGCTGCCAGACCTGCTGAGTTCCTCAAGCATTTTCTGTTTTTGTTTCATATCTTCAGTATCCATAGTTCTTTGTTTCACTTCAATCTTTGGCTACAATTTCAAAATTTGCAGCTGATACCAAACTTGGAAACATTGTAAACTATGAAGAGTAATAATGTAGAACTTCAAAAGGACATAAATAAATTGGTGAAATAGGTGGATAGATGGCAAAGTAAGTTCAATGTGGAGAAGTGTCAGCTGATAAATTTTAATCAGGAGAACTTGGCAAGACAATATAAAATTAAGGGTACAATTCTAAAAGGGGTGTGGGCTCAAGGAACCTGGGCACGTATGCATGTAACATAATGTGCGTAATGTAGGGAAGGTTGAGAGAACAGTTAATAAAGTACATTAGTAAGGGCATAGAGTACATGCAAAGGGGTTATTTTAAACTTGTGCAAGATATTGTTTTAGTCTCAGGTGGCATATTGTGCCCTGTTCTGGGCATCACATTTTGTGAAGGACCTAATGGCACTGGAGAGAGTTCAGAAAGGTTTTACGTTTCCAGGGATGAGGAATTTTAGTTCTGAAGATCGAATGGAGAACTTGAGATTGTTGTCTTTGAAGAAGAGAAGGCTGAGAGGAGATTGGATAGACATATTCAAAATCATCTAGGAGAAAGTGAGGACTGCAGATGCTGGAGATCAGAGCTGAAAAATGTGTTGCTGGAAAAGCGCAGCAGGTCAGGCAGCATCCAAGGAGCAGGAGAATTTGTCATTCAGGAAGGGCTTATGCCCGAAATGTTGATTCTCCTGCTCCTTGGATGCTGCCTGACCTGCTGCGCTTTTCCAGCAACACATTTTTCAGCCATATTCAAAATCATGAGAGGTCCGGACACTGTAAGTAGGGAGAAAATGTCCCACTGGTGAAAGGATGCAGAAAGAAAAGGTACACATTTAAACTATTTAGGAAAAGAAGCAAAAATGATATGAGGAAAATATTTTCCACACAAGTAGTATTTAGGGGCTCGGAAAGCACTCCCTGAGAATGCAGTAGAGGCAGGTTCAATTGTAGCATTCAAAAGAGAGTTAGATGTTTGTGGAAAGGCAGAACACGAAGGGTTACTGGGAGAAGGCTGAAGGTTGGCAGTAGGTGGGATGCTCATTTTGAATGCTGGCACAGGCACAATGGGCTGAATGGCTTTCTTTTTTTTGTAACTATCTTGTGATTCTGAATATTATTGTCTGCCCAGGAATTGTAAGTATCATAGTTTCAATGTTATGACATTGACAGTTGTCTTCCCCCTATGGATGGCCAATATTGTGAACCTGTGTTACCCTTAATCCTGTTGCCTTGCCAGGAGTGGCCCTTTAGTTGGCAGGCTGCAGGCACCTGCAGGTGTCTTTAACATTTGTGAACTTAATGGAGTACTACTATGGCTGAGTTTTTTAATAAAGGATTTCTGTGTTACTGACTTAGAGTTGGATGCTGCTAAGTTAAGCTTAATGCTGGCTCTGTTCATCACAAACACATTTCTCAATGGGATCTGTCAGCAGGTGTTAGACTTCTGTTGACACAAATAAGGCTGTTTTAGGCTCACAAATTTAATATTGGGATCAAAATCAATACACGTGCAATCCCACTGTAAATTAGTGTACTTTGTATCCTTTCTATTAACCAAAAGTGGGTGCAGTTCATGCTAATTTCTACCCCCTCATGTTCCATTTCAACAATTTATTTTGTTGTACAATGCTCCTGTACCTGTCGCAGGCATTAATATGTTAATTACATTTGGTTGAGTTGCCTTCCAGTATTGACATAAACAAATTCTGCTTAACACAATGGGGGAGGTGCATGACAGCAGAGGTAAAGAATCGTTGGCTCATTTTGCCAAATGATCCTTTACCAGGGCATGGTTTCAAAAATTCAGAATCAGTGAAATATATAATTTCAAGAATTGTTTAGCACACACAGCATTAATTCTGTGTGCTTCGCTGAATTTGTATAAAACATTTTGTAGTGATTTATTAGAAAACTGATAAGAAAATTCCATATATTTATATATTTATGTATTTATTTTGAAACATATGTCTAAATGCTGACACAGTGAGATTTCACCTTTTTGAAGTGCATCAACTTATATGGATATAAAAGCACAACCCTTGATACCACAAAAAGCAATGAGAGAAATGGTCAATTAATTATGCTTTTAACAGGATTGTTTGAGAGGGCAATGTTAATTTTAACACTGACTGAGATAGTAGATGCAGCTTCAGTTTAATGTCTCACCCTGAGAAATGGGACCTTCAACAATGTAGCCGAAGAGCACAATGCAGAAATGGTTGCTGATATTATGAACTTAGCTTCTGACGTGGGGCTTCAAATTTCAATTTTTGGCTCAGATATGAAATTTGTAAGTTATAGTAAGAAGGGCTGTTTGAACAGAGAAAGTATTTTAACATGAAAGAGAATAGTTTTGTTCAATGTAAATTATATTTCTAATTTGAATCTTTTTGATTTGGTTGTAACCCAGCTTAAGATACAGCAGTTTGCAATGGAGTTGCAGCTGACTCCGTTCCTTATCCTTCTCCGTAAGACGCTAGAACAGCTCCAGGAGAAGGATACAGGAAACATATTTGGTGAACCTGTGCCCCTAAAAGAGGTAAGCTTTTCTAATTGTGAACTTCTGATAATTGACTTTTGTATTTGAATACATTTCTAGCTTTGGAATATTAATTAAGTGTATTAAATCCTAAGTAAGTTAAGTGCCAGTTAAAAGACAAATGACATTAATTCTAATAATTGACTTTTTATAATGTTCAGGTTCCGGATTATTTGGATCACATTAAAAAACCGATGGATTTCCAGACCATGAAAACACAGCTTGAGGGCCATCACTATCGGACGTTTGACCAGTTTGAAGAGGATTTTAATTTGATTGTGAATAACTGCTTACAATATAATGCCAAGGATACAATCTTTTACCGTGCAGCGATCAGGCTAAGAGACCAAGGAGGGGCAGTGCTGAAATATGCTCGCAAACAAGCAGAGAAAATTAGCTTTGATTATGAAACAGGAATGCACGTACCTGAACCTGTGCCAATGGAAGATACGGGACAGCTCTTCTGGGAAGATGGTGAGTTCATTTTGAATATTTGATAGTTGTTTTAATTGGAAATGCCACCCATTTATGGTGAGAAGAGCCAGGATATCAAATTCCTTCTGTTCTAAAAAGATCTGTTTACCAAATGTGGAAACTCATTGTGTTCAGTTTTACTTTGGATCCCAATTTGAGTTCTCAAGTCAATTTACTTAGTCCTTGGCTACAGAATAGAAAATCTGTCATTATCTTTGAAGCAAAGAGAGGCAAGATGTTTTGCAAATTGCAGTGTTTCATATTCCATGTCTAATTTGTTCCCTTTCTGCTATGAATGTATTAATTCCTGGGATGGAGTGATGTAAATTATCTGACTTTATGTGCCGTCTTAGATAGTGAGAGTCAGTCAGATAGCCCTTCAACTTTGGAGGTTATCAACATGTGAGACTGAACCTAAGGTCTTAAAGGAAGTGGCAGCAGAGATAGTGGATCTTTTGCTTATAAAATTGCAAACTTCTCTGGATTCAGGAAAGATTCCAGTGGATTGGAGTAATACGAATATAAGCAGCCTTATTCAGAAAGACGGGGAAGTAGAAAGTAGGAACTACAGCCCTGTCAGTTTAGTATGTTCTTGGGAAATTGTTAGAATCCATTTTTAAGGAAGTAATAACAGAATGATTGAAAAGTCAAAATATAATTTATTTGAGGAGTCATGTTTTTTTATGAATGGTGAGTCACGTTGGATTAATTTGCTGGAGTTCTTTGATGTAGCAAACAACATAGACAATGGTGATCCTATACATGTGGTATATCTGGACTTCAAGAAGGCATTTATTAAGATGCCTCATAAAGATTTATGCAGAAGGTAAGATCAGTGGGGTTGGGGTAATTCATTAGTTTGTACACAGGATTGACTAACCGTCAGAAAGCAGAAAGTTGGAATAAATGAGTCTTTTACTTGCTGGCAAGATGTTTTTAATGGGGTGCCATAAGGTTTGGCCCTCAGGGCTGTAACTTGTTTCAATCTATATAAATATCTTGGATGTTGGGGTAAGAAGTACTTTAGAGTCAAGATTAGAGTGGTGCTGGAAAAGCACAGCAGGTCAGGCAGCATCCTGATGAAGGGCTCCTGCCCAAATTGTTGATTTTCCTGCTCCTCAGTTGCTGCCTGGCCTGCTATGCTTTTTCAGCACTACTCTAATCATGACTCTAATCTCCAGCATCTGCAGTCCTCACTTTCGCCTAGGAAGCACTTCAGCCAAATGTACGAATGACACAGATGGAAGTTGCTATGAAGAAATAAGGAATTTACAAATGGATATAGATAGATTAGGTGAATGGACCAAAATTTGGCAGATGAAGTTTAACATGGAGAAGTGTGAGGTTATCTATTTTGGCTGGAGGAATAGAAAGGCATCATATTGACTAAATGGAGAAAAACTTCAGAATTCTTCACTGGAGAGGGATCTGCATACCCTCAAGCATGAACTGCAGAAAATCAGTATGCAGGTACAGCAGATATTAAGAAAGGCAAATTAGATTTTGGCATTTATTGCTAAAGGAATAGAGTATAAAAGTAGGACAGTGATGCTGGATCTATACCTGGCATGAGTGACACTGTACCTAGAGTATTGTGTACAGTATTAGTCCCCTTACTTGAGAAAGTGCTGGAGCAGTTCAGAGGTGGTTCACTCGATTGATTCCAAAGATCGGGGGGTTGTGTTAAGAAGAGAGATTGAGCAGTTTAGGCCTAAAATCTGGAATTTAAAAGAATGAGAGGTCTAAGGTATATAAGGTAGTGAAAGGGATTGACAAAGTAGACACAGACTATTTCCTCATGTGTAGCAATCTGGAATGAGAGGGCATAATTTTCGGATAAAGGGTATCATAGAGATGAGAAACTACTTCATTCAAAGAATTATGAATCATTAGCCCAGAGTATGATGGATGCTGGTCATTGAGTAAATTTAAGGAAGAGGTAGACACATTTTTAGTTAGCAATGGGCTGCAGGGTTGTGGAGAGCAGATAGCAAAGTGAAGTTGAGGTCAGCCACAATCTTGCCAAACGGCGGAAAAGTCTCAAGAGGGTAAATTATCTGCATCTGCTCCTAGTTTTTTAGATTAGATTAGATTCTCTACAGTGTGTAAACAGGCCCTTCGGCCCAACAAGTCCACACCGACTCTCCAAAGAGTAACCCTCATTTCCCTCTGCCCCATGCACCTAACACTATGGGCAATTTAGCATGGCCAATTCACCTGACCTGCACATCTTTGGACTTTGGGAGGAAACCAGAGCACCCAGAGGAAACCCACGCAGACACAGGGAGAATGTGCAAACTCCACGCAGACAGTCGCCTGAGGCTGGAATTGAACCTGGGTCCCTGGTGCTATGAGGCAGCAGTGCTAACCACTGAGCCACGTGCCGGCATGCCTAGTTCTCATGCTCTTAGAACCTTATGCATATGTTGAAGTATAAGTAGAAGTATCTGGTTGATGGCCAGCAGCAGAAATCTTGGCTGATGTTATTTTGGTTTTATTTAATCTTCTCTAGCACTGGACTTTCTTGGCCCTTCCACCATTATCCAAGCTGAGATTACAACTTAGAGATAAAATGGGATTTGAGATCAACTAGTTCACCACACCAGAGATCAAATCTGAGACATTCCTGGGTTACACAATACCTAATATAGCCCTTGTTAAAACTTGGAGTTCAGTCTTGAACAAGAATATTTAATACTGTAAGACTCAGCTTGAGATATAGTTAAATGGTGCAATAAAAATAATGCAACAAGGGTCTGTTTCCACACTGTAGGGTATCTAATCTAATCAAAAAAAGCATAAATTGTGGAAGGTAGTTTTTTTGGAAAATAGCTTGAATTTTAACAGGATGTTTGGATTTCAGAAAACCCCACCCCTTGTACTTAATTGATGAATAAAACTTTGAAATGAGTCCAATGGTAAGGACAACAGTAAACACATGGGAAAGGTGTCCAGTTCAGTTCTCAGTCTTTGATGTTAACTCCAAACTTGATACAAGTACTGTAGCCTAGGACAGGAAAAATCAGCACTGCTGAAACAGACATGTGGGTGTGATACTCATTGGAATGTACAATTTGTTTTCAGTAATTAATCTGATTTTAGAAGAACAGACACTTTGCTGTAAGAACAGATATCTGTGGAAGTGTCCCTTAACAAGAACCAACATCTTCCAAAGAAGAAACTTGTCAAAATAAAAATGTCATTTCTATAACACCGCAGGCGGCACGGTGGCACAGTGGTTAGCACTGCTGCCTCACAGCGCCAGAGACCCGGGTTCATTTCCCGCCTCAGGTGACTGACTGTGTGGAGTTTGCATGTTCTCCCCGTGTCTGCGTGGGTTTCCTCCGGGTGCTCCGGTTTCCTCCCACAGTCCAAAGATGTGCAGATCAGGTGAATTGGCCATGCTAAATTGTCCATAGTGTTAGGTAAGGGGTAGATGTGGATGTAGGGGTATGGGTGGGTTGCGCTTCGGCGGGGCGGTGTGGACTTGTTGGGCCGAAGGGCCTGTTTCCGCACTGTAAGTAATCTAATCTAATCTAATCTAATAACACTGACATACAAGTTCCAAAGAGGTTTGGTCACTGGTCTGCCACGTGCTATATCCTGCACTGGAATACATGTGATTTTTGAATCAAAATCAATTTCTTGTTTCCTCTGTCACTAATGATTTCTTTGATTGCTGTGGTCTTTCTCTGGTCCCCATTTCTTGCCAGAAGTGGATCGACTGCTGATTCCTGAGAACAGATCACATATGTCACTGGAGGAACAGCTGAAATTGCTTCTTGACAAACTGGACACAATGGGCTCGGCGAAGCAGAATGTTGGGCGCTCACGTCAAGCTAAGCTTCTGCGAAAGGAAATTGCCATGATTCGACGGAAACTTGGTCAGCACCGAGAGCCAAACGCAGGATCGGATCGGCATGGTGCCCCGGGTCGTGGATCTGCGGCTGGGCTTAATCCATCAAGTAAAGATGGACAGACAGACAGTGCTGCTGAAGAAAGCAGCAGCCACGAGACGGGGAAAGGTAGGGTGAAACCAAGTTCTCAATCTTAATTTCATACTAGGGCCTATAGATAAATTTTTAAAAAAATTTCTGGATGAAGAATGACTAAACTAGTTCAAGCTTTTAAAGAAAGATATATGTATAGGGCCATATTTACTTCAGGTTGGTATTTAAATTGCTTTAGGAGATTTGAATCCAGTTAGGTTAAGGGAGAATCAGTTTGTCCAGCGATTGGGTGTTTTGGAAAAATTATAGGCTGACTTGTCTCTCAGCAAATGACATTAGAAATTGCTGATTCTTGCTAGGATGGGTACAGCTCTAATGACTCAAGAAGCTTGACACCATTCAGGATAAAACAGCCTGCTTGGTTAGCGCTCCATCCCTCCACTACCAACACTGTGTATGCTGCTGCTACTATCTACAAGATGCACGACAGAATTTCACCAAAGATCCTCCGATAGTACTTTCCAAACCCTCAACCATTTCCATCTGGAAGGACAAGGGCAGCAGATACATGGGAAGGCCTCAATCTTCAAGCTCCTCTCCAAGCCACTCACCATCCTGACTTGGAAATATATTGCCGTTACTTCACTGTCACTGGGTCAAATTCCCTCCCTATAGGCCACAGCAGGTGGACTGCAGTGGTTCAAGAAGGCAGCTCACCGCCATCTTCCCAAGAGCAAATAGGGAACGGCAATAAATACTGGCTAGCCAGCAACACCCACATCCCACAAATGAATAAAAAACAAATCTCATGAACACTTATTTCTGGTACCAGGGAAGGAAATGCTTCCTTCGGTTTGAATTTTTACTATGAAACCATGTGCTGTTGCACTATCTACAGAAAGTTTTGAGATTTGCTTATTAAAGGGGAAGTGCCTTCTATGAATTTTCATGTAGTCCTATAAGTTATTAAGTGATGGTAGCAACATATTTGTTAGAATTTCTCAGTTGTCTATTGTTTTAGCGGTTAAAGCTCCTAGCTACATATCCAGGGAGCGGGCTGTTTGCTTTGAAGTCCCTAGCATGGTCAGTAGAATGGAAAGCCATGTGCTGCTGCAAGGGATCCAACTTGTTTTGACATGAAATGCTTGGAATTGTGCTTAATGCCCTATCTTTATTTACTGACTACTGTTGTTCATAGGAGACCAGGCTACTGATCTAAAGTGAACAGAAAATGTTAACATGTTCAGTTCAGGCAGTCCTGGCAAATCCAGTTCTCTTTACGATACAGTTTGTAAAAGCTAAATAAAGTATTGAGAGATGACTAAGATCATTAATATGCAAATACCTCAACTCTTAACAACAATTTGGTACAAAAAAGTCCATTAGTATGCAGCAGTTATAGAGTCAATAGACAATAGGTGCAGGAGTAGGCCATTCTGCCCTTCGAGCCAGCACCACCATTCATTATGATCATGGCTGATCATCCTCAATCAGTATCCTGTTCCTGCCTTATCCCCATAACCCTTGATTCCACTATCTTTAAGAGCTCTGTTCAACTCTTCTTTGAAAGTATCCAGAGACTTGGCCTCCACAGCCTTCTGGGGCAGAGCATTCCATACACCCACCACTCTCTGGGTGAAGAAGTTTCTCCTCAACTCCGTTCTAAATAGCCTACTCCTTATTTTTAAACTGTGTCCTCTGGTTCGGGACTCACCCATCAGCGGAAACATGCTTCCTGCCTCCAGAGTGTCCAATCCTTTAATACTCATATACGTCTCAATCAGATCCCCACTCAGCCTTCTAAATTCAAGCGTATACAAGCCCAGTAGCTCCAATCTTTCAGCGTAAAATAGTCCCGCCATTCTGGGAATTGACCTCGTGAACCTACTGTGCACTCCCTCAATAGCCAGAATGTCTTTCCTCAAATTTGGAGACCAAAACTGCGCACAGTATTTCAGGTGCGGTCTCACCAGGGCCCTGTACAGCTGCAGAAGGACCTCTTTGCTTCTGTACTCAATTCCTCTTGTTATGAAGTTAAGGACCATTGTACCTGCATGCTTGCTTTCATTGACTGATGTACAAGAACACTGAGATCTCATTATACTGCCCCTTTACCTAATTTGACTCCATTTAGGTAGTAATCTGCCTTCCTGTTCTTGCCACCAAAGTGGATAACCACACACTTATCCACATTAAACTGCATCTGCCATGCATCCGTCCACTCACCTAGCCTGTCTAGGTCACCCTGTATTCTCCTAACATCCTCCTCACATTTCACCCTGCCACCCAGCTTTGTTCATCAGCAAATTTGCTAATATTACTTTTAATACTTTCATCTATATTATTAATGTACATTGTAAAAAGCTGCGGTCCCAGCACTGATCCCTGCGGTACCCCACTGGTCACTGCCTGCTATTTCGAAAGGGAGCCTTTTATCACTACTCTTTGTTTCCTGTCAGCCAAACAATTTTCAATCCATGTCAGTATTTTGCCCCTAATACTGTGTGCCCTAAGTTTGCTCACTAACCTCCTATGTGGGACAAAGGCTTTCTGAAAGTCCAGGTATACTACGTCCACTGGATCTCTCTTGTCCATCTTCAGAGTTACATCCTCAAATAATTCCAGAAGATTAGTCAAGCATGATTTCCCCTTCATAAATCCATGCTGACTCTGACCCATCCTGTTACTGCTATCCAGATGTGTCGTAATTTCCTCCTTTATAATTGACTCCAGCATTTTTCCCACCACTGAGGTCAGACTAACTGGTCTATAATTCTCTGTTTTCTCTCGCCCTCCTTTCTTAAAAAGTGGGACAATATTAGCCACCCTCCAATCCACAGGAACAGATCCTGAATCTGTAGAACATTGGAAAATGATTACCAATGCATCCACGATTTCTAGAGCCACCTCCTTCAGTACCCTGGGATGCAGACCATCAGGTCCTGGGGACGTATCAGCCTTCAGACCTAACAGTCTCTCCAACACCATTTCCTGCCTAATATAAATTCCCTTCAGTTCAGGTCCTTCAGCCACAATTACATCTGGGAGATTGCTCATGTCTTCCCTGTGAAGACAGATGTAAAGTACCAATTCAACTCTTCTGCCATTTCTTTGTTCACCATATAAGTTCACCCGTTTCTGTCTTCAAGAGCCCAATTTTAGTCTTAACCATTTTTTTTTCTTTTCACATACCTAAAAAAGCCTTTACTATCCTCCTTTATATTTTTGGCCAGTTTACCTTCGTACCTTATTTTTTCTTTGCGTATTTCCTTTTTAATTATCCTCTGTTGTTCTTTAAAAGCTTCCCAGTCCTCCGATTTCCCACTCATCTTTGCTATGTTATACTTTTTCCCTTTTGTCTTGATATGTTTCTTAACTTCCCTTGTCAGCCACGGCCACCCCTGCCTCCCCTTAGGATCTTTCTTCCTTTTTGGAATGAACTGATTCTGCATCTTCTGCATTATACCCAGAAATACCTGCCACTGTTGTTCCACTGTCATCCCTACTAGGGTATTGAACCATTGAACTTTGGCCAGCTCCTCCCTCATAGCTCCATAGTTCCCCTTATTCAACTGAAATATTGTCACTTCTGATTCTACCCTCTCCTTTTCAAACTGCAGATTATTGTGGTCACTATCTCCTAATGGCTCCTTTACTTCGAGGTCCCTGATCAAATCCGCTTCATTGCACGACACCAGATCCAGAATTGCTTTCTCCCTGGTAGGCTCCAGTACAAGCTGTTCTAAGAATCCATCTCAGAGGCATCCACAAACTCCCTTTCTTGGGGCCCAGTACCATCCTGATTCTCCCAGTCTACCTGCATGTTGAAATCCCCCATAACAACTGTAGTAATAGCTTTGCGACAGGCCAATTTCAGCTCCTTATTCAACTTACACACTCCAGGCTACTGTTTGGGGGGCCTTGTAGATAACTCCCATTAGGGTGTTTCTACCCTGAGAATTTCTCAGCTCTATCCATACTGACTCTACATTCCCTGATTCTAGGTACCCCCACGCAAGGGACTGAATATCATTCCTTACCAACAGGGCCACCCCACCTCCTCTGCCAGTCATTCTGTCCTTACGATAGCATGTATAGCCTTGAATATTCATTTCCCAGGCCCTGTCCAATTGAAGCCATGTCTCAGTTATCCCCACAACATCGTAACTGCCAATTTCCTAATGAGCTTCAAGCTCATCCACCTTATGAATGCACGAAGCATTAGAAATATATAATATTTTTAATTTGTTACTCCTGTCACCCTTCTTATCAATCCCTATTTCAGTTGACCTTACGGCATGATAGAGGTGTATAGCACAGAAAAGAATGCTCTGATTTTTGATGAAAGCCTTTGAGCCAAACGTTTCACTAATTGCAGACTGGAATAAGAAAATACAAACAGCAGGTAGAGATAGGGGAAGATGTTGGTGTTGTGGTAATTGAGTAATTCAGAGGCCCAGATATCTTAACCTCAGAGTCATAGAGATGTACAGCACAGAAACAGACCCTTTGGTCCAACTCGTCCATGCTGACCAGATATCCCAACCCAATCTAGTCCCACCTGCCAGCACCCAGCCCATATCCCTCCAAACCCTTCCTATTCATATACCCATCCAGATGCCTTTTAAATGTTGCAATTGTACCAGCCTCCACCACATCCTCTGGCAGCTCATTCCATACATGTACCACCCTCTGCATGAAAAAGTTGCCCCTTAGGTCTCTTTTACATCTTTCCCCTTGAATTCTGGACTCCCCCAACCCAGGGAAGAGACTTTGTCTATTTATCCTATCCATGTCCCTCATGATTTTATAAACCTCCATAAGGTCACCCCTCGATCTCCAATGCTAGTCACAGGTGAGGTGCCAGAAGACTGGAGGTTGGCTGACGTGGTGTCACTGTTCAAGAAGGGTGGTAAGGACAAGCCAGGGAACTATAGACCAGTGAGCCTGATGTCAGTGGTGGGCAAATTGTTGGAGGGATTCCAAAGGGACAGGATGTACATGTATTTGGAAAGGTATGAACTGATTAGGGATAGTCAACATGTTTTGCATTTGTAATAAGGGGAACAAAATGAACATATATCTTTTGGCAAAAATCATATTTTAAAGCAGAAGATAGGCTGGGACTTTTTCCAAGGAGGCTGAGGGGTGAGCTTTTTAAATCATGAGAGTCATTGCGTAGGGTGAGTAACCAAGGGCTTTTCCACACGGTAGGGGAGTCAAAAGCTACAGGGTAAGGTTTAAGATAAGAGGGAAAAATATAAAAGGGACCTGAGATGCATCTTTTTCACTCAAAGGGTGGTGAGGACATGGAGCGAACTGCCAGAGGAAGTAGCAAGCTCAATTACAATTTTTAAAAGACATTTGGATTGGTGCATGAATAGGTAAAGTTTAGAGATGTGGACCAAATGCAGGCAAATGGAACTAGCTCAGTTTGAGAAATCTGTTTGGCACAGACCAATTGGACCCAAGGGTCTGTTGCTGTTCAGTATGACTCTATGGCTATAAATATGCAGTCAAATGGCACTAGTGTATTGCCTCTCGTGTCTTTTACTTTGGTTCTTACAATGTTTTTATTTAATGTCTTCAATCATTCTTGGCCCCAGTTTTCCAGATTACTGGTACTGCTGTGCAAATATGGTGGCAGTTGAAGGCTTTACCACCACAAGCATACTCATGTGTGAATTATGAGCAGGAGTACATCATTTGACCCCTTAAGCCTAATCTGCTATTCCTTAAACCTAATCTGCTATTCATTGATCTGATTGTAGCCTCAGCTCTGCATCCTTATCTCCCACCCACACCCTTTGACTCCTCTAGCCTGATATAATGCTCACGTTGATATCTCTTGTACACCCTGTGCCTCCGTCTAAATCTTTTGCTCTGTACATCCTTGCTTCCTATGATCTGCCTGTACTGTTTGTTTGTAAACAAAGCTTTTCACTGTACTTCAGTACACGTAACAATAAATCAATCAATCCCTTATCAATTAGAAGTTTAGGAAGCCTCCATAGAGTTCCACAGACTCATGGCTCTCCGAGAGAAAACAATTCTCACTTACATCTTAAAATGAGGAGTGCATATTCTTCAAATGGTGTCCCCTAGTTTGTCTCTTCCACAAGGAGAAACATTGTTCAACATCCAATCTGTGAAGTCCTTTCAATTATTTGTATGTTTCCATAATATGACAGCTGATCTAGTAAATTCCAATGGATGCAGGCATAAAAACAAACCTATTCAACTTCCTCATAATTTTAGAGCCCCATCCCATTTCCAGGTTTTAGTTGGGTGAATCCTGTCTGAACTAGACCCACCAGATTTCTGTTGTTTCTTAAGTAAGGAGACACAAACATTACTCCAGAAATTAAAATTGAATATGAATTTTGTCTTTTAACCATTGAATTGAATATTTAGACTTTAGTGGTTTGCTGATAACCCGAGATTTGTTTAGGTTTTACCAACCTTTCAAGTTGTCTGTTGTGGGAGGTTCAATCTGTGATTGCTGTTCTCATTAGACTTCCCATTTGTGCAGAGCTTGTTTTTTTTTAAAAAAATCAGCTTTCATTCACCTCTTAGAAAGATAATTGAGACAAAATTATTTTTGCTTATTGTCAAGTGTTACAGATGGAACAGTCAAAGTGTGATGTACACATATACTTGGGAATTGAATATTGCTTCTGGCTGTTTATACTAGTTAGTTTACCATTGAGACAGATCATAAGACATATAAGGGTGCCCAGGGGTATTGCCTCGACCCAATGTGTTTATGTACATTTCTGCAGAATAAAACAACGAGAAAGGAACTTGAAGGGGCAGATTGGAATGAAGTTCCAGAGTCAGCTCTCAAGTCCTGTGTGAGTCTAATTCTGGATTCTTAAGGTCCAATTGAATCGTGTAGTGGGAACAAATGAAAATCCTGGAGGGAGTGTGTCAGGGATTAGAATCTATTTGGTTAAAGTTAAACAATAGAAGTGTCATTACACCCTACAGATAAGTTCATTGAAAGTTTGTCAAGGACCAGGGATTTAGGGGAATTTAATTTTTCTACGGTAGGCTAGGATAGTTCTAGTAGCAGAAAAGGGGAAGATTTCCTGGTGTATTCAGGAAAATTTCCTTGATTGTCTTTGTCTTTGACTGGGCTGACCAGGAAAAATGCAATGCTAGATATGATGTGGAGTCCTGGTGTTGGACTGGGGGTGGACAAAGTTACAAATCACACAACACCAGGTTACAGTCCAACACATTTATTTGGAAGTACAAGCTTTCGGAGCGCTGCGCCTTCATCAGGTAGCCAATGGAGCTAGATCTGATTCATACGAGTGAGGAGAGGTCAAATGAATCAAATAACAGTTGAGAAAGGTCTTAATGAACAGTGATCAGTTTAGATTAGCTGAGATGAGGAAAAGTCTGGAGGAAAATACTGGGGGAGGACCAATTTGCACATTGGAGAAGGTGAATAGACAGTGGGCCTTTCCCAAGTAAATTGATGTGGAGGTACTGGACTGAGGTGGGCAAAGTCATAAGTCACATGATATGAGGTTATAGTCCAACAGGTTTATTTGAAATCACGAGCTTTCAGAGAGCTGCTCCTTCGTCACCTGACGAGTGCTCTGAAAGCTTGTGTTTTCAAAGAAACCAGTTGGACTATAACCTGGTGTTGTGTGACTTATGGGAGAAAGTGAGGACTGCAGATGCTGGAGATCAGAGCTGAAAATATGTTGCTGGAAAAGCACAGCAGGTCAGGCAGCATCCAAGGAACAGGAGAATCGACGTTTCGGGCATAAGCCCTTCTTCAGGAAATGTGTGTGACTTATGGCCAAGTAAATTGAAATTGGGGGATTCTCAAGGAAAACTGTAGTAGAACAATTAGCTACCTTCAAAAAAAAATGACAGTTGGGTACAATCCCATGAGGGGAAGGTAGGACAAACACGTCAGTAACCTGGATGAAAAGTTCGACAAATAAGATGAAGCAGACAAAGGGTGTGCATTGCAAACACCTGGTCAATAATATCATTGAGAAATAAGCTGAATATAGAAAGCTCTGGTGGGAAGTGAAAAATGTTTAAGAAGCAAATTGTGAGAGTGTAGAGGTCAACAGATAATGCAAAAGGGAATCCAAAGTCTTCACAGGTAAATGAATAGTAAAACTGGTGGAGCTAATTAGGAACCAAAAAGGGGAATTGATTACAAACGTAGGGAAGTTCTACTTCAGTTTTACAGGGCATTGGTGAGACCATGTCTTAAATACTTTTGAATAGTTTTGGTCACCTTATTTAAGAAAGGATGTTAATGCATTGGAAGCAGGTCAGAGAATGCTTACCAGACTACCTGGAATGAGTGAATTATCATATGAGGAAAGTTTAAAGAGGCCAGCCTTGTTTCTATTGGAGATTAGAAATGTATGAGGTGACTGGATTGAAACATACAAGACCTTGAGAAGTCTTTACAAGGTATATGTAGAAAGGATCTTTACTCTCATTGGTCATGGAGAGAGCCAAAAAAAAGGCCTCATCTCTGTTTTAAATGGGCAATCTCTGGTTTTTAAACAGAGGGTCATGAGTCTTTGGAACTCTCTTCAAACAGTAGTGGAAACAGAGACCTCGAATATATTTAAGACAAAGATAGCTAGACCTCCTTATGCAAAGCAGTGAAATGTCATCAGGGATAGGCTGGAATGCAGATTTGGATGTATAAGAAGATCAGCCATATCTTACTGAGTGGTGCAGCAAGCCTGAGGGTTGGAATGGCCTACTCCTGCTCTTTTATTGGTATGTTCAAAGAAAGATATGAGAGATGATGTCAGAGCGTTTGACCTTTACAGACGTTACACCCTGGATAAACTGCAGTCTGATAACTTAAACCTTAATGGTGAGAAATCTTTTCGACATGATAAGATGTGGATGATTTAAGATAAGCTAGCAAGAATTTGTTAAAGATAACAAGAGTTGCTTAAATTACTTCATTAAAAAATTAATTTGGAGGTTATTTATGAGTCAATGCAGTTCATAGAGTCATAGAGATGTACAGCGTGGAAACAGATTCTTCAGTCCAACCATGCCAACAGATATCCTAAACTAATCTAGTCCAATTTTTGTTATGACCTACACAGAATTAGAAAAGGCTGTGCAAAATAGGAAAAGTACTACATGATTGACTCACCAGCAGAGTTGAAGCCCAATGGCATAAAATAGGCAGTGATAGCTTAGACGCAAGTTGGCTAAGTAACAGGAAACAGATTATTGGTGACCGACGTATTCCTTATTCAAAAAACAGTGGGGCTTGGCAATGGTGCGTGATGGGACCACTGCTTATCTTGATATACATTAATGGCTCGGATGTGTAGGGCCATTTCAAAACTTGCTGTTGACTCAAATTTGGGAGGATTGTAAAGCAGGTAGAGAATTCCAAAGATTTGTAACACTTTACATGAGGAAATTCCTCATCATCCCCTTCCTAAGTGTTCATTGCCTTATCTAAGACTGTTCTCCAATATTCTAGAAACAACATCTCAGTGTTTAACACATGGAACCTGTTCAGAATCAGATCATTCTCAGTCTTTTTGATTTGAGGGAATACAGGCCAAATTTACCCACAAAAACCTCTCCAGTGTTGTTGTGATAAACCCTAATATAATTTTAGACTGGGCATGAAGGTTTTAGAGGGAGTGCAATAAAAGAAAAATGAACAATAATGGTTCTGGGGATGAGGGGCTTCAATCATGTGGATATGTTAGAGAAGCTGGGTTTTTTCAATTTTGGGGAAGAGAAGGTTGAGCAGAGAAAATTGGAGGTGTTCTAAAATCGTGAGGGGCCCAGACAGAGGGGATTGAGATAAACTATTCCCAATGTTGGATTGATTGAGAGGCAAAAGGCACATATTTAGGTGACTAGCAAAAGGGCTAGTAACCAGAATAGTTTATTTAAAAGTATGGCAGAGGTAGATTCAAATTATGGCTTTCATTAAAAGCATTTGAAAGTGAAAACAAAATTGCAGGACTATGGGGTTAGGGCTTTTGAGAAGATCTAGCATAGACCCAGTGGGGCAAATGGCCTTCTTCTGTGCTCATAGAGTCATAGAGATGTATAGCATGGAAACCGACCCTTTGGTCCAACCCATCCATGCCGACCAGATATCCCAACCCAATCTAGTCCCACCTGCCAGCACCCGGCCCATATCTCTCCAAACCCCTCCTATTCATATACCTAGCCAAATGCCTCTTAAATGTTGCAATTGTACCAGCCTCCACCACTTCCTCTGGCAGCTCATTCCATACACATACCACTCTGTGTGAAAAAGTTGCCCCTTAGGTCTCTTTTATATCTTTCCCCTCTTACTCTAAACGCATGCCCTCTAGTTCTGGACTCCCCGACCCCAGGGAAAAGACTTTGTCTATCTACCCTATCCATGCCCCTCTTAATTTTGTAAACCTCGATAAGGTCACCCCTCAGCCTCCGACGCTCCAATGAAAACAGCCCCAGCCTGTTCAGCCTCTCCCTATAGCTCAAATCCTCCAACCCTGGCAACATCCTTGTAAATCTTTTCTGAACCCTTTCAAGTTTCACAACATCTTTCCAATAGGAAGACCAGAATTGTGTGCAATATTCCAACAGTGGCCTAACCAAAGTCCTGTACAGCTGCAACGTGACCTCCCAATACCTGTACTCAATACTCTAACCAATAAAAGAAAGCATATTAAATGCCGCCTTCACTATCCTATCTACCTGCAACTCCACTTTGAAGGAGCTATGAACCTGCACTCCAAGGTCTCTTTGTTCAGCAACACTCCCTAGGACCTTACCATTAAGTGTATAAGTCCTGCTAAGATGTGCTATAGCTATCCTGTGAACATTAGGAAGAATATACCCCTGTGCAAAGGAATTGGATTTGATTTTAGAAACTGTCATGTGATCATTATTCTGCCATTTGATTGCTTATTTCAAGTGATGCAAAGGACAGTCTCCGCTTGAACTATCGTGAAGTGTTGCCTTCTATCACTTGTTCTTTATTAAAAAGTATTTGTCTTGTAGGTCTTGGCACTACTTCTTCATCAGCGTCGGCAGCAGAAGTTGGTAGACGGACAAAATTCCTCTTCACGGCAAAATCCAAGAACAAATGCGTTGGATTGCCCAAACGTCCAGGGCGGCCACCGAAGAATCGCGACACTCAGCTTCCGCCGAACCAGGGCAGTAGCCCTCAGAACCCAACAGCAGCACAAACTCTGACCAGGTCCAGCCAGCCAAGGAAACGAGGCCGGAGCCCCAGCACGAGCTCTGAAAGTGACAGTGACAAATCAGCTGGAGGTGGTGCACACATAGGTAAAACATTAGTGTTTTACACTAAGCTGAGAAAGCAATTTAACTGCCTAGATAACCAAAGCTAAACATTTTAAATTCTGACCATTGAGGCTCCAGTTGAAATCCTGCAGTTGGAGCAGCTAGTTAGAATTTGAACAATGTTAACCTCTGTTCATAATCAACAGGTGCAAAATGTATCCCAATGTCTTTTCATCTCTGGAAACTGATGATGAATCTAGTCATTATTGATGGAATGCACATCTCCCTTTTGTATGGATCATGGATCATGCAGTTCCCATATGGATTGTTGGCATTGTCAGTCTAGTTGCCCATGAAGTTGTATATCATACAGAACGAATTGTAAATTAGTATATGTTGATATAAACCAGAAGGACTGATTTAGATTTTTGGCCTACTGCCCAGACTGGAATCTAGCATGGGGGTTGGGGGGGGTGGTGGGGTGGTGAGGGAATTGCTTGCCTTATAAAGTGCTTACATAATACTTACAAGTTGCAAGTAGTCTGTTTCACCAGATTACCTTCCAAATAGTGAAGTTGAAAACCTACACTGTACCTGACTCAGAGACACTGGAATGTATCCTAATCTAAGCTGGTAATATTCAGTTAGGGAAAACTTAATGTGGGCAGCAAGCAGTAAAGTAGTCTGTTTTGACATCCAGAACCATGATGAGTACCTGAAAAAAAGTTGAATATGCAGCTTCTCCTTTATGCTGACAAAGTTGTTGATTGCTTTATTCCCAATGGAAATTACAGTTCTGACATTCAATCAAATTTCTCATATTAGAATTAGCTTTATTGTCACGTACTCATATGAGTACAGTGAAAAGTTTACAAGCCACCGCTTATGGTGCCATCTTAGGTACAAATGTACTTAGGTACAGATTCTTAAGCACATTAGAAAAATAAAGAAATAAAAAGTCCAGTATGATAGACCTTCACACTATTCTTATGTACAAAAGCACAAAATCATAGGAATAAATTAGAAAAGTAAGGAAATAAAAAGTTGAGAATAACAATTGTCCTAACGGAGTCTGCAATGGCAGCTCACCTCCAGACAGAGCTGGTCTTGCTCTGGAGGATGGGAGTCTCTGCAGTCCACACTGTGGCCAGAACTCCGCGCTGGCTTCATCTCAAGGCCAGGGGTCTGTGCTGACTTCACTTGAGGCTCCAGGATGGTGCATGAGAAGAAAGAAGGAAAAACAAAATACAAAAAGAGTAAAAAAGAAACAAAATGGACAGAGCATGCGAGCTCCAGCTGAGAAGTCCTAATCCATTGCCATCTTGGAGAATATTCCATGGTGGATGATTGATAGCAATATATACAGACTTATAACCTTCAATACTTTGAGCTCTTGCTAATCTGTCTGATTGGTACTCTGATAAGCTAGGGTTATGTTCAAGTTTTCAATTGTAGTTTTTGCTGTGTTGGAGGTAGCAGGGAGGTAGTTGACTGATACTTCCACCACAAAGGTGGAGTAAACCTTTGCCAGGTTTGCCCTCCTTTGCCAGTCTACAACAGCACTATTGGAATGATGGCAAAAGAATTTTGTGAGAAAGCTTTGGCAGAACACAGAAAAGAACAGAAGGTCATTGTGATCATCAAACTGGATTTTCCATTGACTCCTTGTCTGTTTGTAGGCCAGGTCAGACCTGTTATGTGGTTTAATTTATTCAACCATAACACATTCAATAAAGTAAATATTTTGTAATGCCTTTTTTAATTCTGAAAAGTAATTGAGTAAAACCCTGGGACTGTCATCAGTTTGCTGCATCCTAAGAAACATGTACAGTTATAATCCTTATTACTAGTGTGTCTGAAACTATAAAATTTTAATCTGGCTTTGGTAGCACATGCAGCATAATTCTATGCTTGACGGAACCAATGGAGATCTAACCATAGTGCAATATCTCAAATAATTCCTGTACGGTACATTGATGTATGGAGGCTGTGAGAGGAATGAGGAGGAAAATGATCATTACTAAAGTGATTGTAATGTGAATAATGAATGTGTTTTGTGCTTTCAGGTTTGCCAACAAATGGGTTTGATGGAGGCAGTCAACCCGTGAATGAAAGTTTTCGTGTATATCGGAATGAACGAAGCCTCCCACGTAGTAGTTCTGACACTGAGTCCAGTTCTAGCACAAGCAGCAGTGCAGCTTCAGATCGCACCAGGTAACGGAGTTTCTTTTTTATTATGTATTCAGTGCTGACATCAATGTCTCTTGGCTTCTATAAGTTAATAACATGTAACCACTCGTTGTGAATAGTGGCCTAGCAGACCTGTTGTGTATTTGAGACTTCCTTTTTGATGCGGTGTTTTCATGGTTGGAGTGGATGTGTAATATGTGCTACGGAGGTTGAAATTGTCTGTCCATGCTGCAACATACTTCATGATAGTACCACTTCTCTTTAACATAATGTCAAAGTTTGTATACGAAAATGAGGATGCAATTGCAAGTGTGAGTACCACTGCCAGTCGTTCACTGGGTGACAAGTAGAAGTGAGTGCATGAGAGAGGAACTGACGAAAATAGACTGGAAGCAGAGCCTAGCAGGGAAGACAGTAGAGCAAAAATGGCAGGAGTTTGTGGGTAAAATTGAGGACACTGTACAGAGGTTCATCCCCAAGAAGAGAAAGATTATCCGGGGAGGGATTAGACAGCCATGGCTGACAAAGGAAGTCAGGAAATCTATCAAAGAAAAAGAGAGATCCTATAAAGTGGCCAAGAGCCCTGGGAAATCAGAAGATTGGGAAGGCTACAAAAACGAAACAGAGGATAACAAAAAGAGAAATAAGGAAGGAGAGGATCAAATATGAAGGTAGGCTAGCCAGTAATATTAGAAATGATAGTAAAAGTTTCTTTCAATACATAAGAAACAAACGACAGGCAAGAGTAGACATTGGGCCACTTCAAACTGATGCTGGAAGCCTAGTGATGGGAGATAGGAAATAGCAGGAGAACTTAATAAGTACTTTGCATCAGTCTTCACAGTGGAAGACATGAGTAATATCCCAACAATTAAAGGGAGTCAGGGGGTTGAGTTGAGTATGGTTGCCATTACAAAAGAGAAAGTGCTAGAAAAGCTAAAAGGCCTTAAAATTGTTAAATCTCCTGGCCCTGATGGGCTACATCCTAGAGTTCTGAGGGAGGTGGCTGAAGTAATAGCGGAGGCGTTGGTTGAGATCTTTCAAATGTCACTGGAGTCAGGGAAAGTCCTGGATGATTGGAAGATCGCTGTTGTAACCCCCTTGTTCAAGAAAGGATCAAGGCAAAAGTTGGAAAATTATAGGCCAATTAGTGTAAGCTCAGTTGTTGGTAAAATTCTAGAATCCATTATTAAGGATGAGGTTTCTAAATTCTTGGAAGAGCAGGGTTGGATTAGAACAAGTCAACATGGATTCAGTAAGGGGAGGTCATGCCTGACAAACCTGTTGGAATTCTTTGAAGAGGTGACAAGTAGGTTAGACCAGGGAAACCCAATGGATGTGGTCTACCTAGACTTCCAAAAGGCCTTTGATAAGGTGCCACACGGGAGGCTGCTGAGCAAGGTGAGGGCCCATGGTGTTCGAGGTGAGCTACTGTTATGGATTGAGGATTGGCTTTCTGACAGAAGGCAGAGTTGGGATAAAAGGTTCTTTTTCGGAATGGCAGCCGGTGACGAGCGGTATCCCGCAGGGTTCAGTGTTGGGGCCGCAGCTGTTCATATTATATATTAATGATCTGGATGAAGGGACTGGGGGCATTCTAGCGAAGTTTGCCGATGATACAAAGTTAGGTGGACAGGCAGGTAATACTGAGGAAGTGGGGAGGCTGCAGAAGGATTTAGACAGTTTGGAAGAGTGGTCCAGGAAATGGCTGATGGAATTCAATGTGAGCAAATGTGAGGTCTTGTACTTTGGAAAAAAGAATACAAGCATGGACTACTTTCTAAACGGTGAGAAAATTCATAAAGCCAAAGTACAAAGGGATCTGGGAGTGCTAGTTGATGATTCCCTAAAGGTAAACCTGCAGGTTGAGTCCGTGATTAAGAAAGCGAATGCAATGTTGTCATTTATCTCAAGAGGTTAGGAATATAAAAGCACCGTTGTGCTACTGAGACTTTATAAAGCTCTGGTTAGGCCCCATTTGGAGTACTGTGTCCAATTTTGGTCCCCACACCTCAGGAGGGACACACTGACACTGGAGCGTGTCCAGCGGAGATTCACACGGATGATCCCTGAAATGGTAGGTCTAACATATGAGGAACGGCTGAGGATCTTGGGATTGTATTCATTGGAGTTTAGAAGATTAAGGGGAGATCTAATAGAAACTTACAAGATAATACATGGCTTGGAGAGGGTGGACGCTAGGAAATTGTTTCCGTTAGGCGAGGAGACTAGGACCCGTGGACACAGCCTTAGAATTAGAGGGCGTAAATTCAGAACAGAAATGCGGAGACATTTCTTCAGCCAGAGAGTGGTGGGCCTGTGGAATTCATTGCCGCAGAGTGCAGTGGAGGCTGGGACGCTAAATGTCTTCAAGGCAGAGATTGATAAATTCTTGATGTCACAAGGAATTAAGGGCTACGGGGAGAATGCGGGTAAGTGGAGTTGAAATGCCCATCAGCCATGATTGAATGGCGGAGTGGACTCGATAGGCCGAATGGCCTTACTTCTGCTCCTCTGTCTTATGGTCTTAAGTGTGCTGAGCAAATAGCAGGAAATAGCACATCTATCCTAAAAAAGAATCTTCTTCCTCACACTAGCACAACTCCTTCGAAGCAGGGTCGAGGGAAGCCTTCCTTTTCCCGAGTGAATTTCCATGAAGATAGTAGTGAGGACACTTCCTGTACAGAGAATGAATCCTATCCAATTGGATCAAGCAGACATGGACATGGTGGTGAGTCCACTTTTGGAGAGGGTTAAACAAGTTTTAGAATTTCTCAGTTAAGTTCAAAAACATTTTCCTTTTATCAAGTCATAAACACAAATGGTACTATCAAGTAAGGAAGATGAATGTTTGTTCTGAATGAGGTATGTCCCGTCAAGTTTGACAACAGCACCTGATCTTTTAGAAGCAAAGTACATGAAAACATAGTATATGCACGTGTCTGTGTGCACATATGTTCATATGTGACACTGTACAAAATGTTACATTGTCTCTTAAATGCTATGCTACGTTAGAATATTATTTTTGAGCAATGTAGGATGCAAAGTGAATAAGGAGAAAGTTTCTATGTGTAACAAAAATGTATTCCTGTAAAGATTACAAAAGCATAAGATCAAAGTTTATTGTAAAGAGGCCAAAATATAATTGCATAGACACAAAGCTTGAGCACACATGGATAACATCAGTTAATATTTTACATCTGTACATTTGAAAGGTTAATGGATCTTTATTCTTTATAGTTGCCAATGGACTTGCTTTGTGTTCAGCATTTTCAGTTCATTTGACAAACTCCAGTAAAAACAAATTATATTTATTGATATTTAATATACTATCATCAGAGGAATGTCAAGGTTTGAATTTCTGAGCATTGTACTCCTTTTTCATTAATTTATTTAAGAGTTATGTTGTGCATGATTTCTGTGACCAGTGTTTTCCCTTTCACTTTGAATGCAGAATCTATCTTTTGTGTCTGTCTTGCTTCAGTGAACCCGACAAGCATCACGAAAAACATTAAATTGCTGGTGAAACTCTGCAGGTCTGGCAGCATCTTTAGGGGGAAAGCAGAGTTAATGTTTCAAGTTCAGTCTTCAGCTTCTGATGAAGAGTCACCGGACTTGAAATGTTAACTCTGCTTTCTCCCCACAAATGTTACCAATCTGCTGAGTTTCACAGCTTCTGTTTTTGTTTCAGATCTTCAGTATCTGCAGTTCTTTACATTATACCCACGAGCATCACATTAGTTAGTGCATATGGATTAGATATAACCTGAGGGAAAAAGATTTGGGAAAATATGTGCACTTTTCTGCTTTCATATCATTCTTTCCTTGTACTGTGTAGAAACGGCATATATTCCAAGTGAAAGATCATTTTAAAGAAATCTTAATCTGACTCTCCATTATGGATTTTGTATTGTATCACTGGGAAAACTGGTTGTTTATCAGTTGTGTTAATAAGTGTTTTTCAAATATTGGAAATGTCCAGATCCATTTTGATTTAGACCCCTCCATGTCTTCCAACTCACCCTCACCTTTAATCGTCAGTATTGCCCTGAACAGGCTTTGCAGGTAAATTAATCAATTGGAGAACATAAGTGGTTAATTATCATGGGTGCTCTGGTGATGGGGGAAAGAAAACATTTTAGTTGCTTGCAAGAGCACTTCTAGATTTGAATTTTTAAAATGAAAATGTTCAGAAAGGGCTCTTGAGGTATAGTAGCAGGTCCCTACCTCTGAACCAGTATACCCAGCTTCAAGTCTCACCACCTCTAGAGGTGTGTCATAACATTTGAAAATAGGCCAGCGAGAACTCTTGTGGTGCAGTAGTACTGTCCCTTCCTCTGAGCTAGATAGCCTGGGTTCCAGTCCCCCCTGCTTCATTTGAGTAGGTCAATCAAAGTATCTGAACGTGTCCTGGAGAGGCCTTAATCATGGTTGGAGGGTGGGGAGTGTAGGTGCTCAAACATCTTTCCTGTTTCTGGTGCCAAGTGGGGATCAGAAAGAAACCAGTCCCGCTGTTAATCTGCATTATATTTGAATTGTTAAATAATATTAATAAACATCCTTTTATTCTTGGGGAAACACAACACTTTCATTCAATCTAAGTCAGAAAAGACTTCATTAACCATTAACTATTTATATATCCAAATGCAGTGTACGAGGACGAATACTCTCCCTTTTCCAGTGATGTCTTCCCACTATCTTACCGACCAACTCTCCAAAGTCCATTATTTAATCCCAATCATTTGCTTTCACTAAATAACATATACTCCAAATGCATATTGCAAACTCCTCAAATTTCCTTACCTTCAACTCATCCAAACATTAATGCCATTACTCAATCTTCTCAAATACTCACCACATATTGCTAGTACCACTATTTTCCCTTATCACTAACTGCTAACTCCCCAAATACTTAACTTGTGTTTATCATAAAAGACTAGTGTTTCAACACTTTTTTCTCAGCTATTCCAGGAACCAAGGAGGAAACCAAAAGTAAATATATTTCAGAATTCTTCTATCACTAACTGAAGTCTGAGCTAAAATAACACCGTAGAAATACATTTTGTAACTTGGTCAGTTCTATATTTAAAGTTACATTATTAATTAAGTGATTAAACACCCTTGTATTAGCTATTACTGAATTTTAATTGTTTCCTACATAGAGCTGGGATTCGTAGTTTTCCCAGAGCTATCATTCCATCAGTTGAGAAGGGAACAAGTTTATTTTCAAGACATTTTTTTTAATAGGTGCATTCATTTATGGGATGTGGCCATCACTGCCAGGCCAGCCTTCGTTCCCATCCAATGTCGTGATGATGTGATGATGATAAAATAGTGGTAACATAGGTGAATAGTTTGTGAAGCAGTGCCTGTGTACTTTGGTTCCCTTCATATATGTATACAGTCTAGCAAGGTCATGTATGGAATTTATATTGTTGCTATGAACTTTATCCTGTGTTACATGCACTAATGCTGTGAATGCTGAAATACTGAAATCACTGGTGATTTTATACAAACTCATTGGCCCATGGTCTTGATGGGAATAGAAGTTAAACAAAGTCCAGTAATCTGAAATGGCCAAGAAGCATTTTACATTTCAGTACAAATCATAAAAGTGCTGTAAATACCTGATTTCTATCACAAAAGAAAATTCAGATCTTTTAGTTGCTCTCACTCTGCATGTGATACAGAGAATTCTTTTAAAAATCTCTATTGAATATCTCTTTTCTAAATCTCTCCTTTTGTAACAGTGCGTAAAGGATTAAGCCGATCTACGGGCTGGATGTCAGATGATGAAGACAGTCCTTTGGAGTCTCTGGATTTGGTCTGGGCAAAGTGCCGGGGATACCCATCCTATCCAGCCCTGGTATGTCCTTTGACTTAAAAGTGTATGATAAAGCAGCAGGTGGGCAGGACATTTTGCTTCTGAGCCATTCCTCGATGCTTCTTTTATCATGTGTCACTTCTGAATCCATAAGTTATAATTTTGTTCAAATAATGAAACTTGGACATTTTTTCAATTAGTTTTGTTAACATTAGAGTTTTAGTTTGTGGGCAACATCTCTGTGGGCTAGATATGATGGTGCTGATCCCTCTTGCCCTTTAAGACCATATGAACAAGGAACAGGATTGGGCCATTTGGCTCCTCAACCCTACTCCATCATTCAGTAGGATCATTTCTGATCTGACAATCTTCATGTCTACTTTCCCGCCTTTCCCCATAACTCTTGATTCCCCCATTGATTAAGAATGTATCTTTCTCAGCCCCCTGATGGTCCCGATCCCCCTCGCCCCTCTCCTGCCCCTGTGTCTGTTCACATCCTGCCCCTGATGGTGCTGACCATCCCAATACTCCTTTTCACACCTGACAGAATTTACCCTCTTCCCTTGCCTCAACTGTGCTCCCCTCTCCCTCCCTGTCAATCCTCGTCACTTTAGCTGATGCATTTAGCATTTCACTGGTTTCATACCTGCTTTCAAAAGCTGTAAGTGGATCCACGTAAAGTTCATGTAACTGTGGGCCAAATAGTCCTAAGATCCATGGTTCTTGGCATCTCATCCCAGTGTTATTGGAATCACAGAGCAATATGAGCAGGGTTAAACTGGGAATGGGAACTTCAAACTTCCCACGTAAGTTCTGTGGATGTATTTGTGTGGGGGACTTACTCAGGATCCTGAAGTGCATTAACAATGTTGGGTCAGAGGTCTCTAGCCCAAATTGAAAGATTTGGGCTAATGAATCCGCTGAATTCTGGTCTGTTTACTCATTAGTGACAGAAAAGATTTGAATTTATGTAGTGCCTTTCATGACCACATGCTGTCCTGAGTGATTTACAACTAATTAATTTTTATTTTGAACTGTGGTCACTGTTGTATTACAGCAGCTAATGATCACTTAGGAACTCCCACAAAGAGCAATGTAATAAAGACCAGATATCATTCTTTGTGATGTTAATTGAGGGATAAATATTGGAGGCAATGTTCTCTCTAAGCTGTGCACATGTGCAGCAGTTCTGATGTTCTGGGAGTCACTGCCATGCATGGACCTCAAAGGCATATGAAGCCAGTAGGAAAATTAGGGGGAATGCTGATTGGACATTTAAATCCTTTTCCTTTCCTTTTTGATCCTGATTTGACTATAAATACGTATGCCTTGCTCAATCTCCTTCGAAGGGAGGCCATTACACTGACATCACTGAGCAGGGATCTCTCATGTGATGTCACTAACTTCACGCCACATAAAAATACTGTTGTGTCTGATTTGATAAATTTAAGTTGTAAAATACGCTGGTAATTGGAATAAAGAGGAACCTTTAGGCTCTTGTGAGAACCTACCAGCCCCAGAATATACCTCCATACCTCTCAATGAATTGATAGCACGGATCCAAATTGAGACACAATGTTGACACAAAATTATATTGAAAACAGAGTGTATTATTATGCTGATAATATCCCTGTCCCAGTCAATCAACATTCTGATTGAAAATGAAAGTTTCCAGACTTTTCAGAATGCACAATGAATTAAAATCATTCTATGCATGTAGAATTCCGTACCTTCCATTTGGGAAAGTAGTATTAGTGAAATGGCCTCGTGCAAAACAGCACAGCCGTGATAAGGAACATGCCTCTTATAGGATCAGTCTGTATTCCACCATTCTGTGGTGATGTACCACAGTTTTTTAGCATGTTGCAATCCTATCAGCAAAAGGCTGCATTTATTGCCACAGACCGACAGAGGATGCACTGGCTGCCCAGTCAATCATAGTGCCTATGATGTCACTGCCAGCAATACATCAAGAATAGGAGCAATAAATTCCAATCCGGGCACTGTGATTTCCTCATTGGTCTGTTCCAAACACATCTCTGACCTGTTCCTGACCCCTCACTGCCCCTCCACTCCCACATTGTACCATGTTGCCTCAACAGATAAGTGAGAGAGAGGCAGTGAGGGATTGGCAGTAGAGCACCTCATGAGGTAGGAAGTGGAGTGGTGAGGAGGGATATGCTGAACGAAGTGTTGACTGGGGCTGCTGATTGAGGCACCAAGAACACTGAGTGTGGCAGGACAGTGAGATGTGTGTAATGCTGTGAGTGTGACCAGGGTTAATTGGGTTTTAGTGGCATTGTGCATATGCAGCTGGTGCCATCTTCCAACTCTAGGCGCATATCGACTATATCAGTGGTGCCAACCTCTTCTGCCATTGCAGTATCAGTGGATTCTTCATAAATAAAATAGTTGCGTTGTCCAGGATTTCGACACAAAAACAGCAATGGATAGACCTCAACAAAACCTAGCCATGAATTTCAATGTGAAGCTGTATTTACAAAAGACTAGCACGGCATACTCCTGAATTGTGCTACCACTGACTGTGCGCTTATATGTATCTTCTCATTCTAATGCAACAAACCATAGCTAACATTTCATTACAAGTAGAGGTCTGGTATGAAGGTTTCACATTGCAACAGTTGGTTGCTATTATGATCCTCATTGAGATCTATCATCTTTTAAAAGATATTTGAATTCCCAGTGACTGGAAGGATTGTGTGACAAGAATTCAAGTTTAAGACTTTTATTGTAACAAAGAAATTAAAACAAAACATTGACTAAACACTGTTTTTGCAGGCAACTTAAACTCCTCATTGCAGAAAAATTACCCCATTTAACTTTTAAATGACTGGAAATTCTTGCCATTATTGTGCATTATGCTGTCCCTAAAATGAACATTTGATTATCTTCTAATCCCAGAATTGACTTATAAAGTGAGGGTTACCATAGCAACTCTTTCCACTAGGCAAAGTTAGGCAAATTTTCCAGTCTTTTCCAATTTAAATTATCACAAACCTGCTGTCAAACCAGAATATGAACTCCCACTGATGAAGACGTTTTCTCTGCTTTGGGGGCAGGAGTGGCTACCTCTTTCTCAGCTTTCTGTCAGGTTCTTGTACACAGCTTTGTCTTAGAGAATTTCAAGGAGACCTTAGAAATACGCTGTAACCCAGTACAATGTGACTTACTTTGCTTCTTCTCCTTACAAATTTTATCACATGCCAAACTGAATCACATGGACTTTGCATCCAGGTAGAAATGGACCCTCAACTCCATTCTATCTTCAAAGTAAATGGTTTATTTAATGTCGTTGTGGTTCTGTTCGCCGAGCTGGGAATTTGTGTTGCAGACGTTTCGTCCCCTGTCTAGGTGACATCCTCAGTGCTTGGGAGCCTCCTGTGAAGCGCTTCTGTGATCTTTCCTCCGGCATTTGTAGTGGTTTGAATCTGCCGCTTCCGGTTGTCATTTCCAGCTGTCCCTTGCAGTGGTCGGTATATTGGGTCCAGGTCGATGTGCTTATTGATTGAATCTGTGGATGAGTGCCATGCCTCTAGGAATTCCCGGGCTGTTCTCTGTTTGGCTTGTCCTAGAATAGTAGTGTTGTCCCAGTCGAATTCATGTTGCTTGTCATCTGCGTGTGTGGCTACTAAGGGTAGCTGGTCGTGTCGTTTCGTGGCTAGTTGGTGTTCATGGATGCGGATCGTTAGCTGTCTTCCTGTTTGTCCTTTGTAGTGTTTTGTGCAGTCCTTGTGTGGGATTTTGTACACTACATTGGTTTTGCTCATGCTGGGTATCGGGTCCTTCGTTCTGGTGAATTGTTGCAACAGACACAATTCCCAGCATGAGCAAAACCAATGTAGTGTACAAAATCCCACGCAAGGACTGCACAAAACACTACATAGGACAAACAGGAAGACAGCTAATGATCCGCATCCATGAACACCAACTAGCCACGAAACGACACGACCAGCTACCCTTAGTAGCCACACACGCAGATGACAAGCAACATGAATTTGACTGGGACAACACTACTATTCTAGGACAAGTCAAACAGAGAACAACCCGGGAATTCCTAGAGGCATGGCACTCATCCACAGATTCAATCAATAAGCACATCGACCTGGACCCAATATACCGGCCACTGCAACGGACAGCTGGAACTGACAACCGGAAGCGGCAGATTCAAACCACTACAAATGCCGGAGGAAAGATCACAGAAGCGCTTCACAGGAGCCTCCCAAGCACTGAGGATGTCACCTAGACAGGGGACGAAACGTCTGCAACACAAATTCCCAGCTCGGCAAATAGGAACACAATAACGAGCATCCAAGCTACAAATCTTTTCACAAACTTTGGTTTATTTAATCACTTGTAAACTTGATGTCCCTAATAACTCCTGTGAGATTTGGAAACTAACAGTCTACCCACAGTTACTGCAGATGCTCTTGCTCTGTCTACACAATGAACTGGTGTGAACATCTTGCACTTATTCCCTTTAACCTTTAACAACTGAGCCATCAAGATTTGCTATAGTGCAATTAAAGATCCAGAGCGTGGAACATGCCCACTTTACTCCTCCATTTCATTCTAAATTAAAAGAGATAATCGCAAAATACAAACCTAATAAACTTTGTGTTTGTAATATTACTAAGAAGAGAAATTAGTTGTTTTAAACTATGTGGTACAAACATATTCACTAAGATGTTGTTGCATATGTGTAACTACTCTAGATTATTGATCCGAAGATGCCTCGGGAAGGGCTTTACCATCACGGTGTTCCGATACCTGTTCCACCACTTGATGTGCTCAAGCTGGGAGAACAAATGACTGTGGAAGCCCGGGAACACCTCTACCTCGTTCTTTTCTTTGACAACAAGAGAACATGGTAATACTGAAAGAACTTCTCTTTCTTGTTCAGACCACATGACTACAGAGTTGAATCAGATTAGTTAGGCTCGAGGACATCACCATTTTAAAATAGTCACTGACAGTAAGGGAAAAGTAAGTAAATACTTGAAGCACAGCAAGATAAAAGGAATAGGAGACAGCAAGGTATTGGAATTAAATAAGATTATTCTAGCAGATTCAGCATAGATGTGTTGGTCCAAACAGCAACTTTTGCACTGTTAAAGTATATGTACAAATTGAGCTTTATAGTGGGGTTCGTAATCTCAAAACATGTTCTGCACTTGGTAAGCATTGATAAAACGTTAATAAAATCATTAACTTGAATCTGATTATAAAGCCACAATTTGTACATTAATGTCTTCTGTAGATGTTTAAGACAGAGATATGTAAATTTACACTAGTCTCCAACAGAAAAAAAACTCCAGCTCTAAAAGAACAACCTACAACTACCCAATTGCTCTAACTGATCAGATAAACATTACTTAAAAATAAATTTAAAAAATAAATTTACCCTATCAAAACAATAATTTACTTTTTGTTTCTCTGATATTTGTCATGAGATGAGTATTCGAAATATCTTTGTGAACAATCCACAGAGCATAAATTCAGGTCCCACAATTGCAGTCTGAGAGCTTTGATTTTATTAAATCAGGAAATAAAAAGCTGGTATCAGTAAAAGTGATGAGAATGCTCTCTGATTGGTATATTAACCCAACTCGTTCACTCACATTCCTTAGGGAGTCAGACCTGCCATGTTTACCAGTTCTGGGACTCGAGCCCACATGTGCCTCCAGTTTGGCTCCAATGTAATTGATTTTAAATTACCCTGTGAGCAGTTCGTTTGTTATACCATGCTGGTACACCCTGATTCAAGAAGAAACATTGCTACTTCCTCAGGATGACCAGAAAAGAACAATAACTAGGCCTATGCAATGAGTACATATAACTGATACATGTAGTTAAGTGGAGGGAGTGGGGAAGGAAAAGGAAAGAATTTGAAGATGATGGAAAATAAAGTATCGTGAAAATATTTATATACATTATTTATATAAGGCACTTTTATACAATACTGTACATGTGTTTTTATTACTCAGGCAATGGCTCCCTCGAACAAAGCTCGTCCCTCTTGGTGTGGACCAGACCCTGGATAAAATGAAGATGTTAGAGGGGAGGAAATCAAACATCAGGAAATCGGTGCAGATAGCATATCATCGTGCCATGCAACATCGAAGCAAGGTGCAGGGCGAGCAGAGCAGCGATTCCAGTGACACTGACTGACCATAGAAATTTCATTCATTTTTTAATGTTTTATTTTTTTAAAATAAAAATGGACCTGCAACTCAGTGATACTGAGTGTAAAATGCAGAAGACAGCACCGTCTCAAAGCACTGAATTTTAAACTATAAAGTACGGAGCAGAGACAGAACAGTGCTGGCCGCTAGACGTGAGCCGATGGACAGCCGAGGGTTCTGAAAACAGGAAGCAGAGCAGCTATTCTGACAGTACTAAACTGTGTTAAACAAGAGTCAAACCATTCTTTAAAACACAAAATTAAAATAAGGAATACAGTCATCAGATTTGGCTAAACCTCTAAGTCTAGATTTTTTTTATATAAAGTTGGCAAAATCAGAAACCACACAAGTGGCTTTAATTAAATTCAGAGCATAAAATGAGCAATATAGAGCATCGGATACTGTGAAGCCATGGATTGCCTTAATTCTTACTTGCTTAGAATTATGAATAAGTGATATTATGGACTTGCAATTCCTGTATGAAGTCCATTTCTTATGATCGTATTTACATAATGAAAACCCTCGTAGAGAACAGGTTTATGCCAGGACTTAAAATTCCTCCATTACATTACTTATCCATAATTTCCAGTTGAGAAAAGCTAAACTCAACTAACACTGATGACCTAAAAAGGAAAGTGAGAAGGGTGCTCTGACCAGAGGGAAGTAAAAGCTGAAAGCATTGACAATAATTAAATGTGGAGAAAAGTGACTAATATAATGAAATTGAGTAAGTTCACTGCTAGATTCCTGTTTGTTTACAAATTACATAAGACAACTCTTAATTGTTTTGGGACAGTAATTCTAATTTTAAACCTGCTGCTAAATACCACACTTCAAACAAGCAAATTATAATATATACACTGTCATTTCATTGAAGTTATAGCCATCTTATTCATCCCATGAAATCAGTGAAAACTTATACTATTGATATTAAATATACTGAGTACACTTATCTATTCATGTATACAGTTGCACATATATCTGTCGCCCTTGGGTTTCTCTCTCAAAGTCACATTTGTGCTTCCAGATTTAACCTTTGACTTGCCTGTTAAATTACTGGAAAACTAAAGTCTGACCTTCTGCAAAACAAGTTAATCTGAGAACATGCCCAAAAAGAACCCATTCAACCTGTTTTTGTCCTTTGGCTTAAATTATGCTGGCAGTACTTTCTGAACTCTGGGATAGATGTGTTTTTCTTGACGGAAAATAAGTGAGAAAGTGAGGAATGCAGATGCTGGAGATCAGAGCTTAAAAATGTGTTGCTGGAAAAGCGCAGGTCAGGCAGCATCAAAGGAACAGGAGAATCGACGTTTCGGGCATAAGCCCTTCTTCAGGAATGAGGAATGAGAAAATAAGTGAGAGTCAGTTATCAGAGTTTTATAGGCTGTTAGAACTGCATTTTTTCCTAATCTTAGTGTATAAAAATATGCACAGCTGGGATGATTATCTCAACTTTTGCATTCTTGTTCAGTCACATTTTCACCCTGTCTGTTCTGTTTGGGAAAGGGTCAATATCATCTTCAACAGGATAATTAACTAGCGAAAGGTACCTTTGATAGGCTACATAGGTAATTGAATGAACCTATGAACTCAATTGTTCATTGCTCTGAATTGAACATTAAGTCTGTATTTTAAAAAGACTGTGGTGAATAGGATTATTAGATTCCCTTGAGAGAGGCTGATCACTATATGGATATGGAAAGGCCATCTCCTTAATGTCAACATCTTTGTTGCTACATGTAACATTATTTTTAAAGCAAATAGTTTTTGTTGAGTTTCTCTGTTCAGTTTTTTCTGAACAATTTGCCATTTTCCATCCAAAACAGACACCTTATTTGGTCAAGGGGGAGTAATTTAAGAGCAAGTTGTGTTATGTAATTATCAGGCAGACAGTTTTAAAGCGACTTCTGGTTTGATAGAGGTTTGACAGAGTCACCAGATAGATTGGTGCTGCAGAATTTCACAGGTACAGTATTGTGTCAGGTACATGATGCCTTCTGTTCTCCTGAAGACCATACTTAAAACTTGATCGTAGAGATTGAGTTCTGGTGAAAGTCTGTTACTGTAAGTAGAAAGCTGTGATTGAAAGCTAAAGTTTTTAGGAAGAAAGCTGGAACACTCTATGTATGTCTCAGGCAAAGGGAGGAGTACTTCCATTGTTGAGTACTTCCATTGTTGAGTACTTCCATTGTTGAGTACTTCCATTGTTGAGTACTTCCATTGTTGAGTACTTCCATTGTTGAGTACTTTAATGCCTCTCCAGAGAAAATGGAAAATAATTAATTAGAACATATCTCATTGCGGTTAAATACCTTGTCAGGACTGTCTGATAATGTTAATTCATATAAACTAAGGAGGTCCCAATACTCTCTGGTCTATGGTGACTTTAGTTTGGGTATAAGTGGAGATGCTATAGTTGATCGCAATGATGGGTGTTGTATGAAAGGGGAATTAATCAGCTTGGGTCTCTGCTCCAGATACACTTGTTCAATGCCAGCATTTTTGGTAGGGGCCAACACTTTTTGTGCTTATGTATAACATTGCTACATGTAAAAGGGTTAGTACTTCATGGAGGTGAAGCCAAACAGAAATCAAGTATATTCTTTCCAAGAGCAAATATTCCTCGGAAAAGATTCTTAATGACCTGTTTATTTTGTGAGGCAAAAACATAATTGGAAATTATTTGTTCTAAAGTTGTGCTATTATTGTGCCTCCATCTGCTGTGGGAATTATGTCAGCCCAATACTATTGAGAACTTTAGACTTTGCCAGTATTTACAATAATGATAAACTTTTAGAATATCTAACCTTATTGAAATCCTTAAAGTACTTCACCCTATAAAGTACAGCAACTGTGTCAGCAAACGTGATATTGCTACTCCTGGACTGAAATTGGAGGGTGGAAGCAATCCCTAACTCCATTCACAGGACGGGCCGCAGTGAGAATACCTGTCCTTGGCCAGGAAATGTCTTAAGTGTATTCTGAGGGTCAAATTTTAAATAGTAAATATTGTCCTCCCTACCCAATCCCGTAATTACTGTTGGTTAAAGAGATGTACAGTCACTCCATTAAGTGCTCAAATTAATTGTTATGTACAATCATTGACTGCTTTTGAAGTGTCGATAATTTAGAAACATCTTATCAAGGAGAAGACTTTGGATAAAGCCCCAAGACAAATTTATCATTCAGTATCTTTCTGCAAATGAAATCCTGAATCTAATTTTTATATCAGATGTTTTGGGGAGAGGGGGATGAATTCAACTACCTTTGAGTTTGTATCACCAACTTCTGTTTTACTTTCCTGAGGCTCAATGTGAAAGCACACATTACTCTCCTAACTTTGACTCTATTACTCATGCTGCTTGTTGAATCCAGTGACTGAGAGGAGCATACATAGCAAAATTTCACATAATTGTGCTCAGCTTCAAGACTCCCAGAAACATGGTGGCTTTCACTATGAGAGTCAGGCATAAAAGTAGTTGAGTGCAGCAATATGCTGTGGGTAATGCAAAATTGCATCCACCTATTACTATGCTATGATGGGAGGCATTGAACAGAAGCTGGACGCTTGGCAGTTAGAGAACCAGTACTGACCAGCTGTTGGATGACTTTAAACTGACATGGAAAAAGGCTCAGGTGACTTGGACTTCCATTGTGTGTGTATGTAGAAGATCTGAGGAATGGGCTGTATTTAGAAAAGCTGTTTTAAATTCAATGGGGAATTGCATTTGCAGAGGGTTACTTAGGGTTAATGCATTTATGTGGTTGGAAATCCCTGTGGGAAACTTTTTCTTTTAAAGTAGATATAAAATTTGCTAATGGCTTCAGTGTGGACTTGTTAGTTGATGATATCTAATTCTTCTGAAATTCCACTTAGGGTGACCTGGTGTCAACAGTTGAAATCAAATTAGCAAAGGTGACCACTTTTTAGGAATAACTTTCCAAATTGCAATAAAAGCAAAAGGAGATTGATAGCATTAAGTCATCAGTATTGTCACATGCATCAACAGTGCATTTCAGTCCCTTCTATACCCAGCAGGTGCACATAACTTCTCACTTATTAGAACATCATCCCAAGGCAGGGATAGAGCTGCAAAAGAGAAGCAGTCAGTTGGACAGCTGAATCTCTGTGAATGGTATCTTGTGCAGCAATTGTACGGAAATATCTAATTAGCAGGTGGATGCTATTACCATTAGAACTTTGTAATTGGAAATTACAAGTATTTGCTATCAGTGTTGGATGCATGAATGTTCAGTATATTCTATTTTCTGCTGTATACTATTTTAAAGAAAACATTGTCTCCCCTTTCAAATGACAAAAACAGGATTCTGTCCGTAGTAAAATCACCAGCAGTAATTTCTAGTTTTTAAATCCATTCACATTTCTGGCCAGTTCGAGGATTTAAAATGGAGTTGTTTGTGTAATCATTGTCTTTCTTGGAAATACCTTTAGTGTGCTTTTTGAATACGTGACCTAGTTTACATCCAATCCACTAATGACCTTCACTGAATAAGTGCCAATATGGTTCAAGGCTTTATTTGCTGATATTCAGAAACTACATTAACCAGTCAGTTTTTATCCTTTCTATAATGGCTAACTGAAATGATAGCCACCTATTGAAAATTGATGAGATCTAGCAGTAGGTGGGTGAATGAGCCAGAACTTTCAAAGTCACTTAATATGTAGACGCACTTTATTAATCTGTCCATGAAAAAAAACACTTTGCTGGATAAATTTGTCAGCTTTAATTACGTGTGTATGTTTTGTCTATAGTTTTTTATACAAAGCAGTGAAAAATAAAGACAGACATTAAAACACTTGCTAATATCCTAAAACATAAATTAGAAATTCCATTTTTTAAAAGTAAACAGAACCATTCATATTTGATCATCTTAGAGCTTCAAGCTTCCTACATATACATACTCATTGGGTAACAGTTCCTTTCTCTCATTGCTTACTGAATGCAAATTAATTTATAAATCAACATCAAATATCATGCTAAATTTTGATAGTGAACTTCCTCTGCTGATTAATTTATTGTTACTATGAGTTTTAATTAATTTCATTTTATTCTCAATACCACCACCCCCCCCAAAAAAAGTCTTCCTCTGCTGGGCTCACTCTGCCACAGGTCACCATTCTGAGCATCCAGTTTGGAACTTGTCAAACCTTTTAAATAAGAATGGAAGCATTCTTTTGTTGGGCTGGGGTGGGGTTGGAGGGGGCATATTTACATTGTATTCATACAAGTTGTAGCATTTGTGGCTTTGGTGGCCAATGAAAGAGAAACAAGTGATGAGCTTGTCCTTTAGATGTTTGTGACCCTCTGGATGTTGGATTCAGAACTCAGTGCTCGAATTGCTGAGCTCCTCCTTTTATATTTGTTTCTAATCAGTTTGTGTATTTTAGACTAAATTGGGACACAAAAATAATAATTCTGTTACTAAAGATCTAATTTGTTTTGAGTTTTAAGATAGGTTCAGTAAACTAAACTATAATTCCATGCAGCAATTCTTATTTCTTCTAATCCTTTGAGAACATTTTTGGAGAAATGGATTAAAATGGCTTTGGATGGGTTAAAGGGCTTTGAATGGGTATGTTTCATTTTAGTTAGATCCACAAATAAAGGCCTCTGTTTTCATAGCAATGATGGCTTCTCAACAGATATGTAACAAGTTAGACTTCTGGCTGCCATTAGGGAATTGGATTATTACAGAGGTTTCAGCTAAAGAAATCTTTTAGAACCCATGCAATGATAGTTCCATCAGTGCAATGCTGGTATATAGCTTATGTCATAAATTCTCTGGATATTTCAAACTCCTTCCAAAACACATCTGGAAACACTCTGTTAAATGAATAGGTGATGCAATGAAATTCTTAATACTTTCAGTTTACTTCAGGGATTTTTCATGCTCCCAAATACTTAAGTTTACTATTTGCTTTCCTAAAAGAAATGCCAAATTCAGGGCAATAGCAGGATTAAAAGGTGGAAAATTTTTCAAGACTATTGACACTGGTTAGAGGCTGTGTAATTTAGCCGTGGTGTAGAGCACTAGGCTTAATGGCACTAATGTTCAGTTTATTAACAGCTCAACCATTTTCTATTAATTCTGTGTCATACATACTTTACAGCTAACCCTGAGTTTAGCAAGATGACTCGTCTTGGGTAAGAAGGAATGGTTTGATTATTTGTCTTAGAAAATAAATTGGTATTTTTTTTAAATTGATGAAGTTTTAATTAATTCCTTCTATTTTGGAGCTTTTCGACAAATCTGTTTGTCAGTTTTCACCTTGTTGTACATCTAACACTTTTCACTTTGTTTTATTAATACTGCTTTTTTTCTTTTGTTTATATAAGCTCACCTATTATAGATGTGATATTAGATCTGCGAACAAGGAAGAGACCATGCTGCTATTGCAGTCCACCTGCAAAGCGAAGCTCATGTTTTCTTTCTTGTGGAATCTGGACATAAAATTCTCTTGTGTCCATTTTGGAATTTCACTAGGTGCCATAATTTTGCTGTAACCTGAATAATTTGTAAATTCTTATTGGATCAAAATATTGGATTGCACTTGCAGAATGTTGTGTGCATGCCTGCTGTTATGGATAAACTTTTTAGGGTATTTCACAACATTGAAAGTTTTTTTAAAAAAATTGACTTAGAAGGATGTGAATAATTCTTTGACGAGTGTGCTTTGTTAGTACACGAGATGGTCAGTGTGGTAAGTAGTTACAGGGGAATAATTGAGATCAGATGAGTAGGGAAGTGTGAGGGAGTAATAGTGTTCCAAGGTTGTTAAATGCAATTGCAACTATTAGGGGAAGTATTCACAGCATAAATACATCCTTGTCTCCTGTACAGCCTAACTTTTTCATGGAGTTGTTCTGACCTATCAGGAAAAATAGTTGTTAAAAAGGAAACTCCATTTCAAAGATAAACCTGGGCAGGAAGACAAAAATAAACTTAATTTTGATCAGTCTGCACTCAAAAATAGCTATTATCTTTCCTGTTAATGGCTCACCTTTAATGTTTAAATGACACTAATTTGGCAGATTTCCTTTTATACAATGATTTAGTGCCATGCTTGACTTGAAAATATTCATTTTCTGAAGTAGAAAATTGTCACCTCCTTTTTCAGCCTCCTCCTTTTCCCTTTTTAAAAAGCCTCCCTCCCCAACCCCTGATGAGCATCAAGTGGTTTCATAAGACAGTTGAACAGATTGACTAAAAATATCTACAAGAGCACTTTTCTACATGAAGGTTCAGACAGTCTGATGTAACACCCTTTGATCAAATTCCTCCAAAGTGTGATATTTTGCAGCATCCCTCATTACATTTGCTTCAGGTGTAAAATTATATTTAAGTTTTAATATGGATATATTGAAGCCTGCAGATTTGTTGGGTAGACTTCCCCCCTCCCAAACAGACTTTTTTTTAAAAAATGTAATTTGCTTTCCAAAAGAAGAAGAAACATGTAAAAAAACAAACCCTCTGGTCTTTTACACACAGGACATGGGTACCAAAATTGGTGGTTCATTGGTGGAGAACAAGGACACCAAACAGTGCAATGCAGAAGAAAGTTGTCTACCTGGAAAACGCATTTTATATAAAAGCTCTGTCTGTTAACAGGTGAACATGAATCGATGGCTCAGTCAGCTCAAGGTTATGCCCTAGGCAAATCCGTTGTAAATAATGTACATTGTTATGCTAAGGATTTTTAAATTATTTTTTTGTTTGTAAACATCTCTTGACATTTCTAGGCTTTCAGCAAAAATACTTCTTTGAGTACATTAAAAAAATGGACATCATGAAACCTTTTCTAAATTTTTGCAGGTAATTCTAGTGGGCAGCAAACTGGTGTGGTGTGATAGCAGACACACCTTTTTAAACAAGTACAATTAAAATAACCATACTACAAAACACAAAAACCCTTTCATACTTTCGGCTGGGAGCATGGTACTCCAATCCAGCAAAAAAAACCTAGATACTCCTTTAATTTCTAGAATGTTTTCAGTTTGTATTTATTTTGGAAGAAAAAAATCTATCTGATTCTTAGGAAAATAAATAAATGGCTATTTGAAAACTTGTCACTTGTTTCACATTATTCAAGCTTTTGCCAATTCCTCCTATCTTTCTAGTATAGAAAGGAAGACTGATGACAAGAGGCCTCTCCCACCTTTAGAATCCCACCAATTAGAAAATACATTGCAATATGATTAGTTTATATCTGACATGGGAATGTTAACATTGGATATCTATGGTAGTGTTTTGAGGGGATTGAAATGCAGACGGACCTGGAAGTGCATAATTGCAACTCCTTGAAGATGGCACAGCAAGTTGATAGGGCAATTCAGAAGGCTTTGCAAATTTGGGGGAAGTCATGTTAAACAAATCATTTGTTCGGCCTTGGATAAAATTAAAAGAAAAATTTTCATTTATTTAACATGTCATGTGACTACAGGATTATCCCAAAGCTCTTTCCAGCCATGGAAATGCAGTTACAGTAGGGAATAGCAACCAGTTTTCACACAGCAAACTCTTACAAACACCAGTGTATTCATGACCAGACCCTTTTGATTTCGAGTGAGATGGGGGACATATTTGCTGAAACTTCAAAGATAACCTCCTCCTCCGCAATAGGATAGGAGAATGGGAATCTTTGTATCAAATGGACAGCACCAGAGAAAAAAAAGTTGGGTGATGGGTGCTTCTGTATAATTTTCCTCTACACACTTTCTGCCTACTTTAAACTTTTCCTCCCTCAATCAGGCATGTAATTTCCCTTCTTCAAAGGCTTACATGTCAATTTAATTTAAGCTTTTCAAACTCAATCATCGACTCCGCAAATTGAAATATTTACCACATTTACTTATCCATTCTTAGAGTCATAGAGATGTACAGCATGGAAACAGACCCTTTGGTCCACGCTGACCAGATATCCCAACCCAATCTAATCCCACCTGCCAGCACCTGGCCCATATCCCTCCAAACCCTTCCTATTCATATACCTATCCAAATGCCTCTTAAATGTTACAATTGTACCAGCCTCCATCACTTCCTCTGGCAGCACATTCCATACATGCGCCACTCTGTGTGAAAAAGTTGCCCCGTAGGTCTCTTGTATATATTTCCCCTCTCACCCTAGACCTATGCCCCCTAGTTCTGGACTCCCCAACCCCAGAGAAAAGACTTTGCCTATTTACCCTATCCATGCCCCTCATAATTTTGTAAACCTCTATAACGTCACCCCTCCACCTCCGACGCTCCAGGGAAAACAGCCCCAGCCTGTTCAGCCTCTCCCTATTGCTCAATTCCATTCTTGATGTCCTTGCGTGGTTCAAATTTTTATGACAATGCTGCATTTCAGAAACTATTTGGACTGAATGTTGTTAGAATATAAAAAGACAAATTTTCAACATTTGAGAATAAAGGAGTGATATCAGGATAAAAATTAATAATTGATAAAAAGGAGAATCTAAAATTATCTTTTTATGGCAACAAAAAAAAAATCCATCTTGGCTTCTTCCTGAGGTGCCCAGTATCTCAAATGCCAGTTTTCAGCCAATTCGATTCACCACATGATAACAAGAAACAGTTAGAGGCACTGGATGTGAAAAGGTTATGGACAGTGACAACCTTTGGGAATAGTACTGAAGAGGGTGGTTCAGAGCTTGTTGCATGCCCTGGAAACCTTTCACCAGAGCTACAACACAGACATCTAACCCACAATGAGGAAAATTGCCAAGGTATATGCTGTACACAAAAATCAGGACAAATCCAACCCGGAAAAGTACAGCACTGTCAATACTTTTAATTGTCAGCAAAATGATGGAAAATGGTAGTGCTACCTAATGGTGCCTCCCCAGCAATAACCTGCTGACTGATGCTCAGTTTCAGTTTGCCAGGTCCACACAGCTCCTGACATCATTGGCACAAACATAGACAAAACGACAAGGGGGAAGTGAAGGTGACTATTCTTGACAGCAAAGCAGCATTTGATTAGGCATGGTATCGAGCAGCCCAGGCAAAACTGAATTCAACAGGAATTAGGGAATGTTCTCTGCTGTTTGGAGTTGTACATAGCACAAAGGAAAATGGTTCTGGTTAGACGTCAATCATCTTAGCTTCAGAACACCACCCAGGCCTAACCATCTTCAGCTGCTTTGTCATAATGCCATGGGGAATATTCATGGATGACTATAATATTATGCACCATTTGTAATTCTTTAAATACTGAAGCAATCCAGAAGCAGCAAAACCTGTATAACTTTCAGTCTTGGGCTGATAAGTAGCACTTAACCCTAAGTGCCAGGTAACAACCATCATTTTTAATTCATTCACAGCATTTATTGTCCACCCCTAATTGCCTGGCAGGTAGTTGCAAACTAAGCGCATTGCTGTGGGTCTGGAATCACATGTACGTAAGACTGGGTAAGGATGGTAGATTTCCTTCTCCGAGGGCATTAATAAACCAAGTGGGTTTTTATAACAATCGTCAAGTTTCACGGTCATCCTTAGATTTTTTTTTAAACATTGGAATCCAAGTTCAGTCATCTGCCACAGTGGGATGTGAAAACATGTCTCCCTGAATGTGGGTTAGGTCTCTGGATTAATAGACTTGTGATAATACGATTGTATCATCACCTGCCCTGACCATCTCCTCTCAGAATTCAATGGCATTACTATTTCTGCATCCTTCCCTATTAATATCTTGAGCATTACCACTGAGTAGAAACTGAAGGGACCAGCCTATTAAATATTGTGACTACAACAGTAAGTCAGAGTCTAGGCATTCTGTGGCCAGTAATGCACGTCCTGCCGCCTCAAAGCCTTTCCACCATCAATAAAACCCAAGTCAGAGCTGTCATGGAATACTCTCCACTTACTCTCACAAGACACAAGCAGCTCAGCAGGATCGACAACTTATCTACACCCTTTCAAAAGTGCCTTCCAAATGTGTGACATCTACCATCTGGAAATTCAAGGGCAGCAGATGCATGAGAGAACCATCAATTGCAAGTTACCTTTCAAGCCAAAGCTATTCTGACTTGGAATCATATCACTGTTCCTTTAGGTGCGTTGTAATCCTCAAACTCCTTTTCTAAAGCTCTCTGAGTGGCCCTACACTATATGGATTTCAAGAAGTGGCTCGCCACCACTTATCATGGAGAATTAGGGATGGGCAATAAATACTGGCAGACACCCATATCCTGCAAAACAAAATCCTGAAATACTTTTCGGTCACCCCTCAGCCTTTTTCAAGAGAAAAATGGGCCAAATCTTTTTTTTTGGCTAAGTCTCTGCTGATCAGTTTTTGGACAGTTTTTCACTGTGAGGCTTAGCAAGATTTCTCACCATATCTTACCACACTCACCTCTTTAACTCCTTGCCACACCTCTACAGCATTCCACTTGTCTGATTCCAGCCCCACTTTATCACAGCAACTCAACATTCAGCAGATAACTGCTGAAAGATCAGCATCATTGGCACCCATGCCATAATTAAAAGACAGCTCTGCACACGGATGAGCACTGGCATTCTGAAGCTGACCTGCTCAGACATGGACATTCAATTAGAAGATGTCAGAGTGGTGAATCCTGCATGATTATCCGACAGGGGCCTGGTACAAAGGAGAGGGGAGACCTCTTCTGGGAGGTCTGGCTCACAAGAGCAGCTTATTCCAAAGGTGACATCCAGGCTCGAGCTACCTCCAAGGTGCAGAGGAACTGCCCATAACACTGCAAGATGCTCAATGACCTTCTGCACTCTGCCAGCCATAGGGAGTCAATGCTTTATGAACACCAAGAATTAGCAAGTTCACAACTCTGATTCTTCCATGCTGTATGGATCTATTTTTCATTTCGTCACAATTAATGACCAGGGGTACCATTGACCAGAAACTGAACTGGACCAGCCACGTGTATGTAGTGACTACAACAGTAGATCAAAGGCTACGAATACTGTAGCATTTAAATTACCTATTAACTCCTCAAAGCCTGTCCACTATCTACAAGGCACAAGTGAGGAGTATGATGGAATACTCCCCCTTGCTTGGATAACAGCAGCTTCAACAACATTCAAGAAGCTTGAAACCATCAAACAGCCTGTTTGATTGGCACCACATCCAAAAACATCCACTCTCTTCCAGAAGTATAATATACTGAAGAAATTTGCCAAAGATCCTTTGACAGCACATTTCAAATCCATGATCACTTCCACCTACAAAATACTTGGGAACACCAACACCTGCAAGTTTCTCTCCAAGCCACTCACCATCCTGACTTGGAAATATACCGCTGTTCCTTCTCTTGTCACTGGGTCAAAATCCTGGAAATCCCTCCCTAGCAGCACTTTGCTTGCAGCAGATGGACTGCAGCTTAGCACTACCTTCTCAAGGGGAGCTAAGAACAGCCAATAAATGCTGATATAGCCAGCAACACTCACATCCAATGGATGAATTAAAAACAGTAAGTCTATGCAAAATGTTAGTAAGATCTCAATCAGCAAGATACTTTAGAGAAGTGCACTCACAAACTCCCTCCAAATGTGTCATCCAACTTGAGTGCTTCTAAAACGTCCTAAATTTAAACGTGTAATGTATATTATTACATGTGAAGTATTAAAGGATATGTTTAAAATAGCTTAAGGTTTCTTCAGCCCTACATCACTTGCTGCTCGTGCCTCTGCTGGTGTTTTGGAGAGGTTTTAGAGGGACTGGGAAAACCTCGGGAGACATACACTCGGCCAGCCTATAGTGTGGAGGAGGAGGATGAAAGCAAATACCCCGCAAAAAGCTTCAGTCGGCCATCTCGGGGTGAGGCTCCGCGCGGTGAAGCGAGGCCCAGCTATCGGAAGCGACGAATCTTATTAATAAACTGGTAACGGGGGTATGCGAAGGCATACAGGGCAAGTGGGAAGGTGTGAAACCAAAACAAGTAAAATTAAAGTCTGAATTTAGCTTTTAGCCTCTAAAAACCAAGCGGGAATAGAGCGGACATTACCAAATGGACGGATTGGATGGAGTTTGTCTGTTAGTGGCGTGAGGCGGAGCTTGTTCCTGAGTGACTGAGGTGGGCGGGGCTTTAAGACGTTAACGTAAGGGGCGTGGCTCATCTCAGTGTGTACGTGAACGGGGCGGGATTTGCCTCTGGGAGACTGGAGGGGGCGGGATTTGTGAAACGGAGGCGGGATTTGTCTCTGAGTGACGGGAGGGGGAGGGGCGTTGAACTTGGGACTGAGTGAACCTGAGTTGTCAGGCACAGCCTTTATGTGGAGAAGGTGAGGACTGCAGATGCTGCAGAGTTAAGAGCATGGTGCTGTAAAAGCACAGCAGGTCAGACAGCATCAGAGGAGCAAGAGAATCGACGTTTCGGGCATAAGCCCTTCATCAGGAATGAGGCTTGTGGACTGCTGGGGGGGGGTGTGGACTGGACAAGGGAGTCGAGGAGAGAATGGTCTCTCTGGAACGCTGATAGGGTTAGGGAGGTAAATATGTCTCTGGTGGTGGGATCCTTTTGGAGGTGGTGGAGGATGATGCAATGTATATCCTCCGCCACTTCTGCCACCTACATACGGACCCCACCACCAGAGATATGTTTCCCTCCCCACCCCTGTCAGCGTGCCGGAGAGACCATTCCCTCCGTGACTCCCTCATCAGGTTCACACCCCCCCCCACCAGCCCACACCCCATTCCTGGCACCTTTCCTTGCTACCGCAGGGAGTGCAAAACCTGCATCCACACCACTCCCCTCACCTCCATCCAAGGCCCCATATCCAACACAAATTTACCAGTACATCCACCAATGTCATCTACTGTATTCATTGCATCCAATGTGGTTTCCTCTACATCGGAAGACAGGATGCCTACTTGCAGATCACTTCAGAGAACATCTCTGGGACACCTGCACCCATCAACCCCACCACCCCGTGGCTGAACTCTTCACTCTGTCAAGGACATGCAGGTTCTGGGCCTCCTCCATCGCCAAATCCTTACCATCCGATGCCTGAGGAAGAACGCCTCATATTCCGACTTGTGACGCTGCAACCACACGGATGTCGACAGTTTCTTCATTTTCCCTTCCCCCACATTATCCCAGTCCCAAAACTTCAACTCGACACTGCCTTCCTGACCTGTCCATCACCTTTCCCATCTATCTGCTCCACCCTCCTCCCCAACCTATCACCTTATCCCTCACCTTCATCTACCTATCGCTTCCTCAGCTACCTCCCCCCGCCAACTCCACCCCCCCTCCCATTTATCTTTCAGCCCTCCAACCCACAAGTCTCATTCCATTTGAAAGGTTTATGCCTGAAATGTCGATTCTCCTGCCCCTCAAATGATACCTGACCTGCTCTGCTTTTTTAGCACCACACTCCACACTCTCGACATAAGATTAGCAGTATTAGGCCATTCAGCCCATTGAGTCTGCTCTGCCATTAGATCATGGCGGATATGTTCCTCGCCCCCATTTTTTTGCCTTCTCTCTATATCCCTTCAACCCATTACCAATTAAAAATCTGTCTAAGTCCTCCTTAAATGTACCTCCCTGTCCCAGCATCTACCGCACTTTGCGATCGCAAATTCCACAGATTCACAACCCTTTGGGAGAAGTAGTTTCTCCCCAACTCTGTTATAAATTTGCTACCCCTTATCCTAAAACTAAGACCTCTTGTCATAGCATTCCCCACAAGAGGAAGCATCTACTCCACGTCTATTTATCAACACCTTTTATCACCTTGAATACCTCAATTTGATCTCCCCTCATTCTTCTAAATTCCATTGCGAATAGGCCTAAACTGTTCAATCTCTCTTCATATGACAAACCCCTCATCTCTGGGATCAATCTTGAGAACCTCATCTAAACTGAACTCCTCTGAGTGCCTCTAATGCCACAAGATCTTTCCTCAAATAAGGGGACCAAATGGTTTCCCCATTGTAAAATGTCTACTACCTTTACTTCCAACTTTACTCTTTTTTTTGCATTCCTAATTAGTTTTTCACTTTTCCTGCAAAATTGTAGGAGTCAATAACTGTGTGTATTACATTTTAAGCTCCAGCTAATGTCTTAAGTAGAGGGCTGTGACTAGCTGAGTTCTTGCAGAGACAGGATTAGCTGAACAATCTCCTCAGTTAGAGCCAAAAACCTGCAGATGCTGGAATCCAAAGTAGACAAACAGGAGGCTTCATTTTCGGGACTGGGGAAGGGTTATACCTGAAACATTGACTTCTCCATCTCCTGATGCTGTCTGGCTTGCTGTGTTCCTCCAGCCCCCTGTTAATCAACTCTGAATGATGTCCTCAGCTGGTGATGAGAAGGGTCTGTGAGATCCTTTATGTACACACAGTCAGTCTGTGCCACCGCCAGTCTGTGCCACCGCATTCTGCCCTCGACGTGGCTCTAGGGGGGTGTTGAAACTGTCGCACATCTCCTTGTAGAATGTGCCTTTGCAAAGGAGGTCTGGCGGAAGATACAATGCTTTGTGTTGAGGTTCACCCTGAGCAGCTCCATGATGTGGGATTCTGCTCTATAGTCTGTTCCCTGGGATGCACATCGAGACAAACATCAACTGGTGGGACCATCAACTCGGTGAAAGATACTCTTTGGTCTTCCCGAAACTTGTTGATCTTCCAGAGCAAAATGTTGACCCTGACTGAGTGTTGCAGACTGGCACAATCCAAGGTCCAGGACTACATGCTGAGGGACGAGCTAAAGCTTCGGGCAGCTGCCGCCAAGGTGTAAAGTCTAAGGTCTTCCTGCTAAAGTTAAATGGGTTCCATTCAGTTATTGGATCCTTCTAGTGCCTCAACATATGTAACTATTCATATTGAATGTGTAGGAGAGGTCTTTGTTTTTTTGGATAGAATCAAAGTCCAATGTTTTATCTATTTACTTGATATACAACTGTACAGAACCGAACTGCTTTTGTGACAATGTATGTACACAATTTTTTTTATGAATAAAGTATGGTTTCTGCTGTGCTTGCACAATTTAGTGATTCTAAAAATAGGTGTATGGTGGTGTACTGGTCATGATACTATACTAATAATTCACAGGACTTCAAATCTCAGTTGAGAAATTAAATTAGCTGGCAACTGTAATACACCCCAAAAGATGCACTGATGTCCTGAATGGACCTACTATTCTGACATGCTGACTCCAGTCCTACATCGATGTGATTAACTCTGAATGCCGAGCAAGCTGCTGCTTCATCAGCTGTTGTGGTGTTTTTGGAAGGTGGCCACCACTACCTCCTCAGGGCAATTAATCCAGTGATTCCTTTGGGGCAAAAATCAGTGAATTAAAAATTATTTCCTCCCCTGAGGTTTTCATTTTTGTCCTCTTCTGAACGCCTCAGGTTGGGACCTTCTAGTGCTTGCTACTTCAATTCTCTGGGCCACTTCTGCTCTGATCTCTCTGTCCTCGGGTTCCTGTGAAACACATTGGAAGGCTGAGGATCAGCACCTTGTCCTTCAATTATGCTTTTAAAACGCGATGTTTAGTTGAACAATATCTGATTATAACCACTGTTCCTATCTTTTTGGAGAGCTGTAATGAGATTACCGTTCTGACTACCAGGTTGACTGAGCGCCAGGGACTCGGATTTGATTCTGGTCTCGGGTGACTGTCTGTGTGGAATTTGCACCTTTTCCCCGTGTCTATGTGGGGTTTCTTCTGGGTGCTCTGGTTTCCTCCTACAGTCCAAAGATGTGCAGGTTAGCTGCATTGGTCAAGCTAAATACAAGGTTTGAAGGTTGGATTTGGGTGGGATGCTCTTAAGAGGGTCGGTGCATTTGTTCTGTCTTTCTCACACCTATCATTGCCTCTTTGTTTGCTGAAGACTTGTTTACAAGTCTGATGAAAGTCAACGTGCTGAAATATGAATTGTTTCTCTGCGTTTCTCCAGAAAGTGAGTTTTTATGTTTCTTGTAGTAACATTTGTTCACTCAAATATTTTTACAGGGTAATTGGTGTAGTCACGGTTCAACTGATAAACAAAGTCATGCAGCGACATGCCACACTGACTACAGACCCAGCACTGTGGAACTTCATCCCCTGCACTCGATCTGAGCTGTGGCTTGACATCGTGCTTTCTTGTGGTCAGTCATTCCGGTGAGTTTACGTTGGTGAGATTTGGTGTCAATTAGAATGGGGTGAGTGTGCTTCACCATTATGGAATTAATTCCAGTGAAAACAAAGGCACATGTGAATAACACAACTGTTGTGTAGCCTCAAAAGGAAAGAACACCAGGGTCAGATATAGATGGGATCATGGTACAGAGTGTTATCAAACACTCCAAGGTCAGTTCTCACATGACTCTGATGAAAGGACATTGACTTCCTCCATTGATATCGCCTCACCTGCTGAGTAACTCTATCATTTTCTGTTTTTATTTCAGTAATAACATGGGTTGAATGGGGTGTAAAGATTCTGTCTCCTGTCATACAGCTCGACTTGCATGCCAGAGTCTCCACCTTGTGGGATTATTCCCACAGGAACAGTGCGGCATTCAGAATTGTAACTCCAGCCACCATTTCCCTTTTCCTTCATAGTTACTGGCAGTGTCCCTAGGATAAAGTGCCAGAGAAAGTGATAGACACAAGGTACGATTAGAATTTTTAAAAGCAATTTGATAAGTTCATGGATAAGAAAGGTTTAGAGGGATGTGAGCCAAACGCAGGCAAGTGGGACAAGTTTAGTTTGGAAACTTGTTTGGCACGGATGAGTTAGACCGAAGGGTCTGTGCTGTGTGACCCTATGACTGGGTCTTACTCCACTCTCCTATCCAATATCTGTGTAGGATACAGGGACAAAGTCCTATTCCTACATCCTGCCCTGGGCTCAGTTTAACACACAGCCCCTCCACCAGTGGGAATGCTGGCACTTTCTTCCCTAGTTGCCACATGTCAATGTTGGCTGGGGAATTGGGACACAGTTCCATCCATACGGATACTGTCTCCATCATGCCTAGCCACTGACAGGAGAAGAATGTCAGTGGGACCTGGGTCAGCAGTGGCTCAGCCCTCTAATGGAGGGACATAGTCAAGAATTGGGCCCTCTTACTCCCTAATAACTTCAAAACCATAATACCTTCTAAAGGACAGATTCAGGTCACAGAAGAGAGAGGAGACTCTGCCTTTGTTACTACATGCTAGAGAATAATTCAGTCCCAATGATTCATTCCCAATTCTTTTGACTCCATTGAGATTAAGCAGGCTGAATTTGTTTTTTGTAAGGGTGCTTCCTAACATTTTGAATTGTGAGGCACGAGAGCTGAGGAGAAGGTTTGAGTGAGAGATGACAGGACTTGTAACTGAGCTAGAGGACAATGGGACCTGAAGGGCATTACTAACAATGGTACTTCAGCAACCAGCAAATAGTTGGAACTGAAAGGCAGCAGGCAAATGTAATCAACACCAGCCTGAACAAGGGTTTTCTGTTGCAGATGGCAGGAAACAAGACCTGGGCAGTGGACAGGCGTCTTAGCCAATCGTGTGTGGACCCTGACGCAGATGGAGGATAAGATCTGGTATCGGACGTATTCCGAGGATGCAGAATCAACGAGAAATGAGAAGAGAAGAGGATTTTCCACAGATAGTATCGATGTTGAAGTGAAAAAAGAAAGTGGAACAGAGGCTCAAATTAAAGTCGAAGATGGAAATTTCCAAGCGACAGAGATGAAGTTTCCTCAGGTGAAACTAGAAGCCGTGCAGCATGCGCACGATGCCACACCCGGACGATTGAAGTTGGAATACAGTGTTGTGGATGGAGAGGAATGCCGGATTTTAACCGACTACTTCCAGCTGCATGTCTGCCTCTCAGAGCTCTACTCACATTGGAGTCAAGCAGACAAACACTTCGAGCGAGTAGCACAAGATTTCCCTGGTGGGTGGGTTCCTGAAAGAGTTCAACAACTAGTATTCTAACAGAATATTATTTCATTTGAAGATCTGATTAATATTTTGTCACCCAACACTGCAGGTACCATGTAGGTTATTAGAAGATACTTTATGAGAAGAATAAGAGCAGTTTTGAAAGCTTTGAGTTTCTAAGGGAGGCTCGACAGGGTAGATGCTCAGTCGATGTCCCTCTCATGGGCAAGTCTAGAACTAAGAGACACATTGAAGAGTGTAAATTGTAAGAAACATCGCTTTAGATTGCATGAGGACATAGACGGGGGCTGGTCAGTGCCAAATGAAATTCAATCTGGATAAATGGGAGGTGATGCACTTGAGCAAGACAAATGATGAAAAGGAATTCAAGATGAACAGTGGGACACAGGGAAGCACCGAGGATCAGAGGAATATGTGAATGTCCACCTGTTCCTTAAGGTAGTGGGACTGGTAGATAAAATGTTTAAGATGGTACATGAGATACTTGCTTAGCTGAGCATAGAAATTAAGAGCAGGGAGATGATGCTGGAACTGTGTAACACATTGGTTAGAGGACAGAACAACCTCGGTTATCCGAACATCAATTATCCGAATTTTGGATTATCCGAACAAGATCTCAAGGTCTTGTAAAAACGCTATCCGTTATCTCAACAATCAGTTATGCGGACAAAATGCTCCCCACCCATCTCATTCGGATAATCAAGGTTGTTCTGTATTTTGTACAATTCTGAAATCCACATTATAGGAAGAATGTCATCAGAAGTCACACGGCACTAGGTTATAGTCCAACAGATTAATTTGAAATTACAAGCTTTCGGAACGCTACACCTTTGTCAGGTGACAAGGTCACTTCACGTAATGAAGGAGCTGTGCTCTGAAAGCTTGTGGTTTCAAATAAACCTGTTGGACGATAATCTGGTGTTGTGTGACTTCTGACTTTGTCCATCCCAGGCCAACACCAGCACCTCCACATTATAGGAAGGAAGTAAGTAACAGCACTGGAGAGGGTAGAGAGGAGATTTCCCAGGATGTTGCCTGGGCTGGAGAGTTTAAGCTATGCAGAGAGATTGGATAGTCTGGGGTTGTTTTCCTTGGAGCGGACAAGACTAAGAGGCGATATAATTGAGATGTATAAAATTATAAAGGACATAAACAGGATAAACGGGAAGAAACTTTTCCCCTTGGTGGAGGGATCAAAGACTAGGAGTATAGATTTAAGGTAACTAGAGGAGATATGAGGAAAATGTTTTTCACCTAGATACTGGTGGGAAACTGAAATTCACTGCCTATAAGGCTATTAGAGGCAGTTATAGACCAGACAAAAGTCCTCTCAAGATATATTTAGAAGATATGCTGAATCCTAACTTTTTCTTATTTTGAAGATAGGTGTAAGGTGTTGCGTTTCCGATGCAATTCGATTGGTCAAACAACTTGGCTTTAAGCAAAACACTCTATATTTTAACTGTAATGTAAAAATAGACAAAATAACAAGAAAAGAAAAGAATTGGCTTAACTAACTATCAAAATGCTTAACAACATAATATAATTTAATTACTGCTAATTAACTATTCCAATATCGTGACATCCCATAAACATACCCGTGCCAAAGACAAATCCAGTAAAATAGATTGGCTCACATGCAATTCTAGCAGCAGGAAGAGAACCCCAGCTCTGAGCTGTAACAGAGAGAGGAATAACAGCTTCCACATTCGGCTTCAAGACCCCAGGAACAGCTGAAAGCAACAACTACAAATCTCAGGATTAAGATCATTTAGATGTGACGTCAGGAAGCACATTCTCAGAAGATGTGGGAATCTAACATTCTTCCTCCAAAAGGCTACTGGGGCTCAGTGCCAATTGACAGCTTTATAACTGTGACTTTTAGATTTTTGATAGGAAGTAATGTCGCGAGAAAGAGAGAGAGAGAGAATCGAACAGATAATTGGAGCTGTGGAAGAGATCATCCATTATCTAATTGAATTCAATGGCAGGCTTAGGGGCTGATGGCCTGATCCTGTTCCTAAGCTGTTGTGCAGTCTGAAGGATTCTTCATTAGTCTTGCTGCTATTTAACTAGAGGCTGCAAGGAGCTAGTGGTATTGAACTGTCACTAGATTAGCAATGCAAAAAGCCTAGTGTTCTGGGAACGTGGGTTCAAATCCCACCAAGGTAAATAGTGGAGTTTGAATTCGATAAGTATTTGGAATAAAGAGCTGGTCTAATTGTGACCATGTAACCATTGTTGATTGTTGTTAAAACCCTTATGGTTCACTAGTGCCCTTTTTTAGGGAAAGAAATCTGTCATCCTTTCCTCGTCAGCTCTACACGTGACTCCAGGCCTACAGCAATGTGGTTGACACTTAACTCCTCTCTAGGAAATTTATAATTAGCAAATGATGCACACACCCCATGAGCAAATATATAAAAAAAAGTAGGTGGCCGTGTGTTCCTGCTGTGTAGTAGGGTCTTGTTGGTGCTTCACTTTAGGGGGTTAGAACCACAGTGTGTGTTTGCATGTTAGCGACAATATAGCGATTATGTTATTGGGCCAAAATTCAAGAAATATGAGTTAAAAACTAGTTTGATTATTTAAATTGAGTTTTAAAAATGTGCTAAAAGTTAAGATTAAAAAAATGACCATGAAGGTCATTGGATCAATGTCAATGACTTTTTGATTTGAATTATTTATTGTCACTTGTACCAAAGTACAGTGAAAAGCTTTGTTTCCGAGCAGTTCAGGCAGATCATAGTCAGCAGGGATATGCAGAACAAAGGGTTTAAAAAGAGGCATACAGGTAACATTGTATAGGGCATACAAGAGAGATCAATGTTAGCAAGATCAGCATTATTTGAAGTTAGAGAGTCCATTCAATAATCTAATGACCTGGACCTGTTACCCAGTTTGGTCTTTAGGAGGCTACAATTCATTTCAACATTGTTATCTCCATTGTCTCTAACCAGGGATGGCCAGTAAATGCCAGTCCAACCAGTGACACTCACATCCTAACCATGCCTTAATAAAAACATTTCTTGCACTGTCACTTCATTTGCAAACAGAATGCCCTTCTCAGTAGATTTCCTTAAACTCATTTAGTTCAAGAATAATTTTCAAGTCCAAAACTTCTGGCATATGATGAGATAAACCAATGCATTACATTCAGGTGATTGTTCAACATGCATAAAGAGAGCCTGCTGGTTATTGTGGGACAGTTTCTGTATTCAGCTCTGCAGTGAGTAATGAGTTAATTTCTAACTTGAGCATGTTCTGTGCTGTTTCAGGTATTCGCCTCCTGCGACAAGATCCCACTGAGTGTCTCTTTTCTTTCATCTGCACCACCAACAACCATATCTCGCGTATCAGTGCAATGATCGAGCGTCTGTGCCAGACCTTTGGAGAGAGGCTGTGTAAACTGGACTCGTACACCTACTATTCATTCCCAACACTGCAGGCCCTGGCAGGTTAGTGTCACAGCAAGAAGAAGTTGATCTGGCTTCTGGCTTAGTGCAGGGTTTGTGCTATAGCCCGTTTTGATTTGATTTATTATTTTCACATGTGTCTGTGTGCAGTGGAAAGTTTTGTTTTGCATGCGGTACAGGCGGATCATACCATAGAAAGTGCGTGAGGCTATAAAGCGAGGACTACAATGTTGTGGCTGCATAGAATGTGCACAGAGGGTGAAATAAAATTAAACTTAAAATCTGAAAGGTCCATTCAGAAGTCTAATAACAGCAGGGATAAAGCTGTTCTTGAGCCAGTTGGTACATTTATATTTTTGTCTTCTCGCTGACAGAAGAGGTTGGACGAGATTATAACCAGGTGGGAGGGGTCTTTCTGAGCCAGTGAGAAGTATAGATAGAGTCAGTGGGTCGAAGGTTGGCTAGTGTTCACAATTTTCTGCAATTTCTGACAGTCCTAGCAGAACAGTTGCCATACCAAGATGTGAAAGCATGGAAGAATGCTTTCTATGGTGTATGTATAAAATGGATCGATAGTGCATGTATAGAAAGCAAGAAAAATTAAACAGGAACCCCACTCCTTGTCACTCTCCAGTGACAGTGCCCACCCCTCCTTTCCTGGAACAGGGAAGCACAGGTCTACAAGCATTTTCACCCGTGAATCAGAGTTTGGGGCTTTCTTGTGATGCCCAATGTGGTTGAGTAGTCTCTAACACAGCACCAAGGCTTAGGCATGGAGAATGGCTCAATGTAGTGGAGGATGACCAGTGGGATGTGAAACTGAGTCAATGCTTTGGGTGTTGAGGAAGGATGGATCTCAGCACCAGTCTGAATGAGGGTTTTCTGTAGAAGATGGCAGTGGAGGGGACAACACATCGAGCTCAACAGGAATGGATTTTGAATTGTATCTGCCTGAGTCCAGCCTGGTGATTTGAAGTTATCTCTCTGGCCTCTGGACACCCCAAAGGAGATCACAGCAAATGAAGTACTTTTCAATTATTTTCACTGCTATGGCAGCAGCCAATTTGAGTACAGCAAGCTCCCATTAACTGAGGGTTTGAGCTATCAGGAGAGGCTGAATAGGCTGGGACTATATTTCCTGGAGCATCAGAGGCTGAAGGGTGACCTTCTAGAGGTTTATAAAATCATGAGGGGCATGGATAGAGTGAATAGACAAGGTCTTTTTCTCAGTGTAGGGGAGCTCAAAACTAGAGAGTGTAGGATTAAGGTGAGTGGGGAAATATATAAAAGGGACCTAAGGGGCTATGTTTTCATACAGAGGGTGATGTGTGTATTGAACGAGCTGCCAGAGGAGATGTTGGAAGCTGATACAATAACAACATTTAAAAGGCATCTAGATGGGTACATGATGAGGAAGGGTTAGAGTGATATGGGTCAAATGCTGGCAAATGGGACGAGATTAATTTGGGATATCTGGTTGGCATGGATGAGTTGAACCAAAAGGTCTGTTTCCATGCTATACATCTCCATGAACATAGGAGGTATAGTTAGTAAATTTGCAGATAACACCAATATTGGAAGTGTAGTGGACAGCAAAAAAATGTTACCTCTGAGTACAATGGAATCTTGATCAGATGGGCCAATGGATTGAAGAGTGGCAGATGGAGTTTAACTTAGATAAATGTGAGGTGCTGCATTTTGGAAAAGCAAATCAGAGCAGGACTTATACACTTAATGGTAAGGTTCCGGGGAGTGTTGCTGAACAAAGAGACCTAGGAGTGCAGGTTCATAGCTCCATGAAAGTAGAGTCGCAGGTAAGTAGGATATTGAAGAAGACATTTGGTATGCTTTCCTTTATTGGTCAGAGTATTGAGTATAGCTGTTGGGTGGTTATGTTGCAGCTGTACAGGAAATTGGTAAGGCCACTTTTGGAACATTGCATGCAAAATGTTTTGTGCAGTCTTTGCATGGAATCTTGCACGAAACACTCTGTAGGACAAACAGGCAGACAATTAGCAATCCACATCCATGAACACTAACTAGCCACTAAACACCATGACCAGCTCTCCCTAGTAGCCACACAGATTAAAATGGCCACAAATTCAACTGGGACAACACAATGATCATAGGACAAGCCAAACAGAGGACAGCCAGAGAATTTTTAGAAGCATGGTGCTCACCCTCGGACTCTATCAACAAACACATTGACCTAGACCCAATATACCGGCCACTACAACGAACAACTGGAACCGGCAGCTGGAAGCAGCAGAAACAGAACCAAATAAATTCCAGAAGACACAGTACAGCAGCGCTTCACAGGAAACTATGTAGCACTGAAGATGTCACCTAGACAGGACAAAACGTCTGCAAATCAACTTCCCAGCTAGGAAAACATACCCACAACTATATTCAGGATATTCTGTTCCTGGTTTTGCAGTATAATCTCTGACTATTGCATTTTCCTGTTACTGAGAATCATTTGAAAAATGTTTTGGTTTCTTTTGCCCCAGTTATTTACCAAATGAAAGTTGCAAAATGTTGCTGTGGAAGGAAATTTCTTGAAGTATCTTCTCAGTGGCTTGCTGAGTTTGTCAACTGATTAGCTGACCAGGACATCCTGCTGAACATGTGCTGACTTGAGTATTGTCCAGAATGAGACTTTAATACTGTCCAACGTTAATGACTGGGCACATGATTGATTAACTTGAGTCAACAGTCCTTCTGGGTTCATCTGCAGTCTTCAGAATTAAAGGTTAACATCGCAGACTTGCATGGTTGCGAAGATGGAAGTGAGTTTAATAAATGGCGCTTTGTCTCTGTGCTGAAGTGGACTTGTTTAACCAAGCTGTAGATTACTTTTTGGATCATGGTGAATTCTTCGCGATTACGATATGCGGTCACAGAATTTTGTAAATGCATAACCTGTATTTTGCCAATGGCTCAATCAATTATCTTTGTAACTGTTGTCAAGTAAATGTGTAACCACTTCCAGGTAATCCTATGGCTACAGTCATGTAACCTTGTAAATATCAGTAAGTAAAATCAGTCAGGTAATCATATTACCGGGTAACCAGATAATCATTGTGTGACCACAGCAAGTTACCTGGCCCTTACTGCCAGCGGAAATCAGTAGATAAACTGGTTATTCCATTGTAAATGAGTTTCAAGCTATTACTGTCCAGAGTATATCCAGAGTTGGCAAGTCTATTAATAAACATTTGAGGGAGTACTTGTGGATGAATGGAGATTAATGCCTAACTATGGATTCGCACCCCAGCAAAGTATGAACACTTTGAGGAGGTAGGGAAGATAAGAGAAAGCAAATAATCTTGTAAATTAGATTATTACCAACTGGCGCGGACAAGTTATATGACTATGACAAACACAGCACATATCAAGGATTGGACCAGTAAAGAGATTGTATTTGTAACTTTTCTCTTTTACCACAAGATGGCAATAATACACTGGAAAACTCTTAAGTTTTTAAAAAGTAATAAAAGAACAGGTCCACTGCCTCCAAATGGTGCTCTTCCAAACCGCACTAGTTACAATGGACCAAGTCTTGGCCTGCTGTTCTACAGAAGAAGCTGGGAAATTCTGAGGTCTCCAACTTCTGTCTTATTGGATTAACTTTGAACACTGTGATCTCCAACCATTGTTGCTTTCAGTAGATTCCAGCATCTGAGTAATTTACTCCTCAGTTGCCAAGTTTTGTTGAATTCTTCAGTGATCTGCTGTTTTGGCGTTATTGACTGATCAGACAGTGTAAATCTTAGGTGGGTTATTTGTGTGATTTTGGTTGTGGGTTATTTGGTTTTTGCCTTTCCATTAGAAGCCTTTAGCTACTTGGTGTAATGAGTATGTTTTTAACTGCAAAGTGTATCAATAATTCGGATTAGCCTTGTTTCAGTCATCACTCTCTCCCTTTAGGTTACCCCTCTTTTAAAACTGCTGCTGTGGAGATTTAGCGCACTCTCATTTGTGAGAACCTGCTCTTCAAATATTAGCTGCAATGTTTTGCTACAGATGACTATGATTCTAAGGTATTACGTTGGCTGTAAAGTGTTTTTGAGTCATCCCTCAGACCATTAACAAGGAGATGTAAAAGGAGACAGGCTGATAGACATACATTGCAATCATAGCAGCTAAACTTTAGAGGCTCTAGCAGAAATGATCAACTTTAGAGTGGTAAAAACAATGACTGCAGATGCAGGAAAGCAAATACTGGATTAGTGGTGCTGGAAGAGCACAGCAGTTCAGGCAGCATCCAACGAGCAGTGAAATCGACGTTTCGGGCAAAAGCCCTTCATCAGGAATAAGGGCTTTTGCCCGAAACGTCGATTTCGCTGCTTGTTGGATGCTGCCTGAACTGCTGTGCTCTTCCAGCACCACTAATCCAGTAAATGATCAACTTTAGTCAGTATAATAGGTGAATTTGTATACAGAGAGGTATTGCGTGAGATATGTACACAGGGTAAAATGATTAATTTATGTAATCATATACCAAGCACGAAGTGGAACAGATTCAGTGAAAGATACCACTAGGCAGGGAATTCAATGAGGTATAGTTTCAAGTTAATCAGGAAATGAAGAACCAAAGAATATGTTGATTTTTATGTTCAGGCAATGATGTGCCGTAGCAGTGTTTTGGATGACGATGATATGAGCAGGATCGGGTCAGAGAATGCAAAGGTTCTGGTAACGATGGGGGTTACCATTGATCAGAAACAGAACTGGATCAGCCATATAAATACAGTTGCTACAAGAGCAGGTTAGACTGGAAATTCTGTGACCAGTAGTTCATTTCCTGACTTCTCAACGCCTGTCCACCACCTACAAGTCACTTGGCTGGATGAATGCAACATCAAAAACACTCAACACTATTCAGGATTTGGAGGTACAGGTGTTGGGGTGTACAAAGTTACAAATCACACAACACCAGGTTGTAGTCCAACAGGTTTATTTGGAAGCACTAGCTTTTGGAGCACTGCTCCTTTGGAGCAACCACCTGATGAAGGAGTCTATAACCTTGTGTTGTGTGATTTGTAACTTTGAACATTATTCAGGGCAGCCTGCATGATTGGCATTCTATCCATTGTCCCCTTCGATAGTCATTCCCTCTATCACCAGTGGCAGCAGTTGTACCATGTATATGATGCACTGAAGCAACTGGCTCAGACTGTTTGAATAAAATATTCTGAGCCTTCGACCTCTACCACAATTGGAGGCAGCAGATGCATTGGAACGCCATCACCTGCAAGTTTCCCTTCCAAGTCACACACCATCCTAACTTGGAAATGTATTGCTTTCATTATCAACGAGTCATGCTATCATAATCTCAGTACTCCTTACGGATTTACCCACACCATAGAGACTGCAGTGATCCTGGATTGCAGCTCACCATCATGTCCTCCAGGTCAGCTCTCACTTGTAGGGGTTTCACCATTCAGTGAAGGATGTGGATAAAAAGGATATGGTAAGAAGGGAGATTAATTTGGCAAAGCACAGACAGGATGAAGGGTAATATGGGAAGCGTGAAGATGATATGAAAGAAGACATTTATTTTTTCTGGGTTGTTGTAAAAGATAATGATTTCCTGTAATTTTTCCACGTAGGAGATGATGTGGAAAAACAGTTACGGGCTCTGGGATTTGGATACAGAGCAAAGTTCATCAATCAAACTGCGAAGATGATACTAGAGACACATGATTCAAATTGGCTGAATTCACTTCGTGAGGCACCTTATGAGGAAGCAAAGCGACTGTTGCGTACCTTACCAGGTGTGGGGGCCAAGGTGAGTCTGCTAACCTGTAAATGATGGGATCCTCACATTCTGGGAATGATGGGATTTTGCTTCCACTATTCTAAACTGAAAGAAATGTATTTCATTTTCATCAATTTGAATTTTCTAATTGCAGGTTCAGCTTCACTTTAATGAAGGAAAACACAGAAGAGAGTTAATACGAACATTTCTCTGTGCTTATTATTCTGTTTGGATTGTGTGCTAATCATAATGACAGCCAACAATGCTG